>NC_092295.1:8512555-8740055 GCF_036320965.1 Panulirus ornatus
TATATATATATATAATATATATATATATATATTCCTATGAGTCCACAGGGAAATGAAAAACGATAATTTCCCAAGTGCACTTACGTATAATAATCACGTCATCAGCGGAGACACAAGAAATAAATATATGTCATCTGGTATATATAACGAAGAGACGTAGCTAGGACGCCATTTGGATAACCAGGAAGGAATAATGAAACGCGACAAGCCGAGTGCACTTTCGTGTATAATCACATCCCCAGAGAGGTACGTGAACGCATCTCTTTCTCGGTTTATCATGTTTCATTTTTTCCTCCAGTATTTTGGTAACTTTTGACAAAATCATATTTTTCCTCCAGTATTTTGGTAACTTTTGACAGAAATATTTCCATTTTCCTCAGTATTTTTGGTAACTTTTGATGGAATTATTTAAATTTTCCTCCAGTATTTTGGTAACTTTTGACAGAATATTTCCATTTTTCCTCCAGTATTTTGGTAACTTTTGATGGAATTATTTAAATTTTCCTCCAGTATTTTGGTAACTTTGGACAGAAATATTTCCATTTTCCCTCCAGTATTTTGGTAACTTTTGACAAAATCATATTTTTCCTCCAGTAATTTGGTAACTTTTGACAGAATATTTCCATTTTTCCTCCAGTAATTTGGTAACTTTGGACAGAAATATTTCCATTTTCCCTCCAGTATTTTGGTAACTTTTGACAAAATCATATTTTTCCTCCAGTATTTTGGTAACTTTTGACAGAAATATTTCCATTTTTCCTCCAGTAATTTGGTAACTTTTGATGGAATTATTTAAATTTTCCTCCAGTAATTTGGTAACTTTTGACAAAATCATATTTTTCCTCCAGTATTTTGGTAACTTTTGATGGAATTATTTAAATTTTCCTCCAGTATTTTGGTAACTTTTGACAGAATATTTCCATTTTTCCTCCAGTAATTTGGTAACTTTTGACAAAATCATATTTTTCCTCCAGTATTTTGGTAACTTTTGACAGAATATTTCCATTTTTCCTCCAGTATTTTGGTAACTTTTGACAAAATCATATTTTTCCTCCAGTATTTTGGTAACTTTTGACAAAATCATATTTTTCCTCCAGTATTTTGGTAAGTTTTGACAGAATTATTTTCATTTTTCCTCCAGTAATTTGGTAACTTTGGACAGAAATACTTTCATTTTTCTCCAGTATTTTGGTAAGTTTTGACAGAATTATTTTCATTTTTCTCCAGTATTTTGGTAACTTTTGACAAAATTATAACGTTTTTCCTCCAGTATTTTGGTAACTTTTGACAGAAATATTTCCATTTTCCTCAGTATTTTTGGTAAGTTTTGACAGAATTATTTTCATTTTTCTCCAGTATTTTGGTAGCTTTTGACAAAATTATTACGTTTTTTCTCCAGTATTTTGGTAACTTTTGATGGAATTATTTAAATTTTCCTCCAGTATTTTGGTAACTTTTGACAAAATCATATTTTTCCTCCAGTATTTTGGTAACTTTGGACAGAAATATTTCCATTTTTCTCCAGTATTTTGGTAACTTTTGATGGAATTATTTAAATTTTCCTCCAGTATTTTGGTAACTTTTGACAAAATCATATTTTTCCTCCAGTATTTTGGTAACTTTGGACAGAAATATTTCCATTTTTCCTCCAGTATTTTGGTAACTTTTGACAGAAATATTTCCATTTTCCTCCAGTATTTTGGTAACTTTTGACAGAATATTTCCATTTTCCCTCCAGTATTTTGGTAACTTTTGACAGAAATATTTCCAATTTTCCTCCAGTATTTTGTTAACTTTTGACAGAATATTTCCATTTTTCCTCCAGTATTTTGGTAACTTTTGATGGAATTATTTAAATTTTCCTCCAGTATTTTGGTAACTTTTGACAAAATCATCTCATTTTTCCTCCAGTATTTTGGTAACTTTTGACAGAAATATTTCCATTTTCCTCCAGTATTTTGGTAACTTTTGACAGAAATATTTCCATTTTCCTCCAGTATTTTGGTAACTTTTGACAGAATATTTCCATTTTCCCTCCAGTATTTTGGTAACTTTTGACAGAAATATTTCCATTTTTCCTCCAGTATTTTGGTAACTTTTGACAGAATATTTCCATTTTCCCTCCAGTATTTTGGTAACTTTTGACAGAAATATTTCCATTTTTCCTCCAGTATTTTGGTAACTTTTGACAAAATCATCCCATTTTTCCTCCAGTATTTTGGTAACTTTTGACAGAAATATTTCCATTTTTCCTCCAGTATTTTGGTAACTTTTGACAAAATCATCCCATTTTTCCTCCAGTATTTTGGTAACTTTTGACAGAATATTTCCATTTTCCCTCCAGTATTTTGGTAACTTTTGACAGAAATATTTCCATTTTTCCTCCAGTATTTTGGTAACTTTTGAAAAAATCATCCCATTTTTCCTCCAGTATTTTGGTAACTTTTGACAGAAATATTTCCATTTTTCCTCCAGTATTTTCCTCCCAACAAGGAAACTATTTCCCTGATCTTCCCATGTTTTCTCCCCACCATGAACATCCTTGTTGTTCTCCCTCTACACAACTGACTCCTCACTCACGTTGCTCAAGGCTCACAATCATCTTTAAATCCCAGGACGACCCACGCATCCACTCCTTTCCCACACCTCACACCTTCCCACACACGCCCCTTCCCACACCCGCCCCTTCCTACATTCGCCCCTTCCTACAACCGCCCCTTTCCCACACCCGCCCCTTCCTACACCCGCCCCTTCCCTCACCCACACCTTCCCACACCCGTCCCTTCCTACACCCGCCCCTTCCTACATCCACACCTTCCCACACCCACCCCTTCCTACACCCGCCCCTTCCTACACCCACACCTTCTCACACCCACACCTTCCTACACCCGCCCCTTCCTACACCCGCCCCTTCCTACACCCACATCTTCTCACACCCACAACTTCCCACACCCACACCTTCCCACACCCGCCCCTTCCTACATTCGCTCCTTCCCTCACCCGCCTCTTCCTACAACCGCCCCTTCCTAAACCCACACCTTCCCACACGCGCCCCTTCCCACACCCACCTCTTCCCACACCCACACCTTCCCACACGCGCCCCTTCCCACACGCGCCCCTTCCCTCACCCGCCTCTTCCTACAACCGCCCCTTCCTAAACCCACACCTTCCCACACGCGCCCCTTCCCACATCCACCTCTTCCCACACCCACACCTTCCCACACGCGCCCCTTCCCACACCCACCTCTTCCCACACCGCAGGTAGAACTTTCTCTCCGCTGAGTTTTCCGTCTGCTGGCGTGCTGCAGCGCCGTTCCGACGATCTGTCTCTCCTTGACCCGCGCGGGAGCTTCGCCCTCTACGGCACACCAGACCCCACCCAAGCCCCAGCGTATGTTGGCCAGTCATTTCATTCCACCACGCGCTAATAACCCACCCCCACGTCTCGTCGCTGATGATGGACGGAGGGGGACATACAGCAAGCCACGGCTCACGTCAGTATCTCTCCCATCTCTGTTTCTGTGAGCCAGAGACGTGGCTGACCGCCCTCACTGGACTAACTGGTTCAGCGGGAGAAGATGACAGGTGACTGAATCTCCAGCCACGCACCGTGAGGGCCAGAGTCTCTTGCTTTGTACCGTGAGGGCCTGAGTCTCTTGCTTTGTACCGTGAGGGTTTATTTCTGTCTTGCTTTGTACCGTGAGGGTTTATTTCTGTCTTGCTTTGTACCGTGTGGGTTTATTTCTGTCTTCCTTTGTACCGTGTGGGTTTATTTCTGTCTTCCTTTGTACCGTGAGGGTTTATTTCTGTCTTCCTTTGCACCGTGAGGGTTAATTTCTGTCTTGCTTTGTACCGTGTGGGTTTATTTCTGTCTTGCTTTGTACCGTGAGGGTTTATTTCTATCTTGCTTTGTACCGTGAGGGTTTATTTCTATCTTGCTTTGTACCGTGAGGGCCTGAGTCTCTTGCTTTGTACCGTGAGGGTTTATTTCTATCTTGCTTTGTACCGTGAGGGTTTATTTCTGTCTTCCTTTGTACCGTGAGGGTTTATTTCTGTCTTGCTTTGTACCGTGAGGGTTTATTTCTGTCTTGCTTTGTACCGTGAGGGTTTATTTCTGTCTTCCTTTGTACCGTGAGGGTTTATTTCTGTCTTGCTTTGTACCGTGTGGGTTTATTTCTGTCTTGCTTTGTACCGTGAGGGTTTATTTCTGTCTTCCTTTGTACCGTGAGGGTTTATTTCTGTCTTGCTTTGTACCGTGAGGGTTTATTTCAGTCTTGCTTTGTACCGTGAGGGATTATTTCTCTCTTGCTTTGTACCGTGTGGGTTTGTTTCTGTCTTGCTTTGTACCGTGAGGGTTTATTTCTCTCTTGCTTTGTACCGTGAGGGATTATTTCTCTCTTGCTTTGTACCGTGAGGGTTTATTTCTGTCTTGCTTTGTACCGTGAGGGTTTATTTCTGTCTTGCTTTCTACCGTGAGGGTTTATTTCTGTCTTGCTTTGTACCGTGAGGGTTTATTTCTGTCTTGCTTTCTACCGTGAGGGTTTATTTCTGTCTTCCTTTGTACCTTGGTGGTTTATCAGAGTCCCCAGCTATGAACCGTCCAGTCAGAAAGCTAAGTTTATACCCGGACACATTTTATAAGAAGAAATTCTATTCTAGGAATCAAAATCAGAGCGTTCATATTGTGCCCTGTGATGAGCCTCAGGCACGACGGTACGACCCTTCGTGACGTTGGTACGACCTCTTGATCACGACGGTACGACCCTTCGTGACGTTGGCACGACCTCTTGATCACGACGGTACGACCCTTCGTGACGTTGGCACGACCTCTTGATCACGACGGTACGACCCTTCATTACGTTGGCACGACCTCTTGAGCACGACGGTACGACCCTTCGTGACGTTGGTACGACCTCTTGAGCACGACGGTACGACCCTTCGTGACGTTGGCACGACCTCTTGAGCACGACGGTACGACCCTTCGTGACGTTGACACGACCTCTTGAGCACGAAGGCACGACCCTTCATCACGTTGGCACGACCTCTTGAGCACGACGGTACGACCCTTCGTGACGTTGGTACGACCTCTTGATCACGACGGTACGACCCTTCGTGACGTTGGCACGACCTCTTGATCACGACGGTACGACCTTTCATCACGTTGGCACGACCTTTTGAGCAAGACGGTACGACCCTTCATCACGTTGCCACGACCTCTTGAGCACGACGGTACGACCCTTCGTGACGTTGGCACGACCTCTTGAGCACGACGGTACGACTCTTCGTGACGTTGGCACGACCTCTTGAGCACGACGGTACGACCCTTCAACACGTTGGCACGACCTCTTGAGCACGAAGGTACGACCCTGCAGCACGACGGTAAGACGACTGAGCATGACAATACGACCCTTAAGGACACTGGTACGACCCCTGAGCTCAACGGGGAGGATCCTACCTTCATACTCAAGACTCGAACCCTCGTCCTCAAGGGTCGTAAAGTCATGCCCAAAAGCCACACCCTCATGCTCAGGGGTCGTACCGTTGTGCTCAAGCACCGTACCGTCGTGCTCATGGAGTCGTATCAAGCTTAAGGGTCGTACTATGGTGTCCAGAAGGAGTTCGGTCGTACCGTCGTGCTCAGGGGTCGTGCATTCAAGCTCAAGGATCGTACCATCGTGTCCAGAGTGGGTGGTCGTACCGTCGTGCTCAGGGGGGGTCGTACCGTCAAGCTTGACCAACGCCCCTCCAGCGAACGTCCGAGGTCACCCGGATGGGCGAAGCCCAAACGACCATAGAGACGACCATGGACGTGGTCGACGACCATGGACCCGGTTGACGACCATGGACGTGGTCGACGACCATGGACCCGGTCAACGACCATGGACGTGGTCGAAAACCATGAACGTGGTCAACGACCCTGGACCCGGTCGACGACCATGGACGTGATCGACGACCATGGACCCGGTCGACGACCACGGACGCGGTCGACGACCATGGACCCGGTCGACGACCATGGACCCGGTCGACGACCATGGACGTGGTCGAAAACCATGAACGTGATCGACGACCATGGACGTGATCGACGACCATGGACGTGATCGACGACCATGGACGTGGTCAACGACCATGGACTCGGTCGACGACCATTGACACGGTCGACGACCATGGACGTGGTCGAAAACCATGAACGTGATCGACGACCATGGGCTCGTTCGACGACCATGGACACGGTCGACGACCATGGACGTGGTCGACGACCATGGACGCGTTCGAAAGCAAACTGGAACTCCACTGACGTACGTGGAACTCTACGAAACACTGGGAGACTTACGACACTTCTCCGAACATCTGGGTCGGGGGTGTGGCTGAACGTACCACACACAGGTCGAGAGGTAACGTTAGAAAACGGGCGAGGGTCTTCAACTTGTCTGCATCTCAAGAAAACGAGAAGACATCAATTTCTTGGCTTCGTAGATTATGGTACATAGATTAACCCACTGTATGTGGGATACACGGTTAATTATTTACAGATTATGGCACACAAATCAACCACTGTACGTGGGATATATGGTTAATTATCTATAGATTATGGCACACAAATCAACCACTGTACGTGGGATATATGGTTAATTATCTATATATTATGGCACATAAATCAACCACTGTACGTGGGATATATGGTTAATTATCTATATATTATGGCACACAAATCAACCACTGTACGTGGGATATACGGTGAATTATTTTCAGATTATGGCACATAAATCAACCACTGTACGTTGGATATATGGTTAATTATCTATAGAATATGGCACACAAATCAACCACTGTACGTGGGATATATGGTTAATTATCTATAATTGCCTCAATACTCCTTTTTCCAGAACTTCTTGCTGCTCCATTCAGCGCTACTTCAAGGGAGAAACTGCGCACCAGCAGGAGCAGGGTAGTGATGGTTCCATGAGGAGCGAGAGGTTCCTTCTTTCATGTCTATTGTCCATTAGCGATGATACAACCTCTCCAATATATATATATATATATATATATATATATATATATATATATATATATATATATATATATATATATATATATATGTATATATATATACATATATATATATATATATACATATATTGCTACGAGTCCACGGGGAAAATGAAACACGATAAGTTCCCAAGTGCACTTTCGTGTAATAATCACATCATCAGGGGAGACACTAGAAAGAAATATAACAGTCAGTTGGTGTCCAACGGAGAGCAAATGAGTTCACCTTTTCCCTGTTCGTGGCGCTAACGCGTATGAATAAAACAGAAAGCTTAAAATGCATAAGAGAAAATGAAGGTAGTATATACGAATGTGTGTATACCATAAGTACAGGTCACTCATGCTTCTGTATATGCGTCCGCTGACATTCTAGAAGTGCCTTGACGTCATCGGGTGGCGCTATTAGCGCGAAAGTTAAACTCTATCCATTTCTACGAACGCTAAAAAAAAGGAGGAAAAATCGTCTAGTCACGACAACGCACGATACATCTTGTTTACAATAATCGCTTTGGCCAATGGACGTAAAACTGAATGCCTGTGAGACACTCCCGATCCGACAGCGGTTCAGTGGTGTGCTTCGTCTATCGATTCGAATCAGCTCGAAACAAGTTAGCAACGTCGTCCACATCTTTAACAAAAGATGTAACTGAATCAAGATGCGAATCACTTCGAGGGAGGGGAAAAAAACTTGACCTGGTGAATCATTGTTCAAACTTTAGATACGAAAAATCAATAGGATTGTCAAAGGAAATATTCATACGTGTTTCGAAACTCGGGGGGGTGGTGGATATCCAATGTGTCATAATTTGACCCGAAGCTTCGAATGGCTTTAAAAGGTGAATATCAGTTTAACCCCCCCAGGGGAATACGACCCAGTATTGCGAGTGAACTTATGAAGGCTTTACCTCCACAAGTTTAAGTTTAATGGCACCACACTGATCAGTCTCCAGAGGCAGTATCACAAAAGTTCTTTCAGCAATTTTACGAAGTTCACAAGAAACAGGTCATGTATCAACATGGCAGGTCATGGGGCGCTGCGGATCATGGCGAAACACCTAAAAGTTCATGAAATGTTGGGTATTAGAGAATTTTTCTTGAGAAAACTTATCATAAACTGAAAAAGAAGAATGTTTTTACACACAGTTTGAGTGTTTAACACAGTACACCATTAGAAAGAAAACGGGTGGAATGAAGGTTGTACACAACAATGGACCTAATGTGAATATTGTAAGTGATGGCAAAGTCATCTTTTTAAGAGTAACTGAGGAAATATAAAGGCGTAGCGGTTAGCGTTGCTGACCATGACGCATTCACGGGTCGCCCGGGGTCGAGGCCCCATAGGTTCGAATCCTGTTCGCGGCAGCTCGTCCACAGTTAACCCAGCTGTTCATCCACGTCTAAGAGGCTGGTCGATAAAATGGGTACCTGGCTTTAACTAGTGTGTGTGTGTGTGTGTGTGTGTGTGTGTGTGTGTGTGTGTATGTGTGTGTGTATGTGTGTGTGTGTGCATAAAAGTAATGAGTGAACAACTCTCTCCCCGTAGCATACAAATAGTAATCACAAATAGTAATCACAAAGAGTAACCACTAATAGTAATTACAAAGAGTAATCACAAATAGTAACCACAAATAGTAATCACAAATAGTAATCACAAAAAGTAATCACAAAAAGTAATCACAAAAAGTAATCACAAAAAGTAATCACAAAAAGTAATCACAAATGGTAATCACAAATGGTAACCACAAATAGTAATCAGAAATAGTAACCACAAATAGTAATCACAAAACGTAATCACAAATAGTAATCACAAAAAGTAATCACAAATGGTAATCACAAATGGTAACCACAAATAGTAATCACAAAGAGTAATCATAAATAGTAACCACAAATAGTAATCACAAATAGTAACCACAAATAGTAATCACAAATAGTAACCACAAATAGTAACCACAAATAGTAATCACAAATGGTAATCACAAATAGTAACCACAAATAATCACAAATAATAATCACAAATAGTAATCACAAACATTAACCAAAAATAGTAATCACAAATAGTAACCACAAATAGTAATCACAAATAGTAATCACAAATAGTAATCACATAGTAATCACAAATAGTAATCACAAAGTAATCACAAATAGTAATCACAAATAGTAATCACATAGTAATCACAAATAGTAATCACAAAGTAATCACAAAGTAATCACAAATAGTAATCACAAATAGTAATCACAAATAGTAATCACAAAAAGTGACGTCATAGTAACACAGATGATGAGAATTTCCGAGACGATGCGCCAGTTGGAAAGCGTGATCATGTAGTACCTGGATTCGAGTCCGGGGTTGAGGGACGAGAACACTGACCTAGAGGGTTATATAACCGTGGAACCAGCCAGGTCAAACTGATTCTTCGAGGATCGAATCCTAATACCATGGAGCGATACCGTAGCCTCCCTATGTATGTGGCCCAAATGAATAACTTTGAGAAGGGCATTAAGTTTATTGTTTAACCTTCGTAGAAATGTTGGGTTTGGATCGGCAAGACAATACCCTTTTTTTTTCAGTCTATGTTTACCGGTCTCTGCCTGACGGAGGATTTAATTCTATTGGACACGAAGACTAGGAAGGTTACCACAGTGATCGGACCGTCCAGTCGTGAGTGTGGGATCTTGTGAGGAATGGGTCGTGCCGGAGATGGGAGGGGTGTATGGCGGGTCGTGTAGGAAGTGAGGGACTGGGAAGATGAAGGGAGCAGTACAGGGAAATGGGTCAGGGGAAGGAAATATCCATTCATGGGTTCGGGTTTATGAAGAGGAGGGCCATGCAAGGCCTCGGGGGCTCGGGAGAGGAGAGAGTAGCTCTGGGGTGAGAGTCAAGAAGGGGAGGGCTGTTCAGTTCAGCTGGGGGAAATGTAGTGTCCGGGTTGGGGAAGTGGGGAAGGGAGGGCCGTGCAGGGTGTAGGGAAGGGAGTGCCGTGCAAGGGAGTTAAGGTCTGGGTACGTACGACAGGAGGAGGTCGGGTGAGGGGAGGCCCAAGCTGGGGTTGTGGGTGGGGGTGAGTGAAAGGCCGTGCAGGTGTTCGTGTGCACTACGTCCTGCAGCCGAAGCGAAGCCACATCGAACGAAGCTTCGAAACCCAAAAATGAACCGAAGCCTCGAACTTAGGCGTCGGGCTGACCGAAGAAGCTAGGTTGCGCAATGGAGTTCCACAGCCGAAGTACAGATCACTGTTATGAAAGATTTTGTGCAATCCACAACGGAGGAGTTAGGACATTAGACACCATTTAGCTGCAAATCGAGGGGGGGGGAAATGAATATGAATTGATAAAAGGTATGAACAAAGCATAAGAAGCGCAGGACTATAAGTGTGGAGAAAATATATGTGCCAGAACAGCCCGCCAACATCTGAGAGGTATAAAAGAGCACGGAATAAGTAGACCAAGATAAGGACAAACAAACAGAGAATCTTCAAAAAGGATTTGGTGGACATGGCAGAAGATCATCCAAGTGCTTTCCACGGATTCACCAGGAGGAAACGGTCGGTTAGACAGCATCAGATCAACCTAAGGGAATCAGAATGAAGAGATGTAGAGGATGTTGTCAAGGTATGGGACGAGATGAACGACAAGTTCAAAAGCGTTTCATGTTGGAGGATATTATAAGCACAACATAAGCGAGTTGCGATGGAGTAAAGAGGTCTTACAAAATCACGGACGCTGTTGAAAAGGACATAAAGAGGCAACTAACGGGCCTCATACATGTAAGGCTTAAGTTCCTAATGAATCTTTTTCCGTATGTGCTGAAGAAGTGCCTAGGATACGCTTGACATGCAGCTGGAAATATTGCTTATGTCGCTGTAGGAAGGTGTATCAGAGACTGAATATCGTGCATATCTTAAAGAAAGTAGATGTGGGATGATGCGCTGAAGTACACCCCGGTGTCGGTGACAAGTGCGGTCTGTAAAATACTGGGAAAGATGATCAGATACCAAACGCATGACTACATGGAAGGTAGAAACTACCTTAGAGAGACGAAACATAGACTCGGGAAGGATGAGTGGACTGCCTGAGAGCGTTTGACCCTGCCACATATGAGGGTTAGTAAAGAAAACGGGTCTTTAAGCAAGGATAACAGGGAGACTGGTGGATAGGCAGTCACCTGGGAGGGGCAAAGTATGCATGTCGGACGAGCCTTCTCTAAATGGGTCAAGGTCTCCAGTGTTTTACCGCAGTGCTTGGTCCTGGGAGCCATTGCTCTTCTTGATCTCCGTATAGGACTTGCCATTATGACTGGATTCATACCTGAGAAAGTTTCCGAATGATGCTAAGGTCTTGGGGGAACTATATAATGATGAGGGTGACCTCGTCATATGCCGGAGTTAATCTCATACATGATCGATGAACATCAACCCGAGCATGTGTTAAATAATGAAGATGAGACAGAGTGAATGATGGCTTCACTACATATGAACCAGCAAGGAATAAGCAGAAGGAATTTGTGTATGAGAAGGACCTGCGAGTCGATATTATACCTAACTTCTCGCAAATAATACAGCAAAGTGTTCATATTGTATATCAGGCCACGAATAGCACTTGCTCCTTAGGCGTGATCGCAGCGCGTAAATAAACATAAAGAACTATCAGAGAAGGTCCAGAGGAGGACAACAAGGATATATATATATATATATATATATATATATATATATATATATATATATATATATATATATATATATATGTTGGAAAAGTTGGAAAGGATCACAATTTTGCGCGCGATCAAGATATTCCTATGAGTCCACAGGAATAATGAAACACGAAAAGTTCCCAAGTGCACTTTCGTGTAATAATCACATCATCAGGGGAGACACAAGAGAGAAATATATAAGTCAGTTTATACACAATGAAGAGACGCAGCTAGGACGCCATTTGGTAAACATGCGTTATACATACATATATATATATATATATATATATATATATATATATATATATATATATATATATATATATATGCATTAAGAGTCTGAATTACGGCGAAAAGTTAGACGCTATAGCACTGCCCTCCACGGTAAAGACCACAAGTTCAAATGTCTAAACCTGTTTGGAAATGTCGACAAGGAACAGTTCTTCGAAAGATGTAAAGATAGAACCACCAGAGGCTACAACCGGGGAACATACACTTGCAACTTGCTAGCGATAATGTGAGGGAGTACTTATGCAGCGTCAGTGCTGCGGAGCGAACGCTGAGTGATGAAACTATACATGCTGACAGTCTGCTACGTTTACACAGGTTGCACGAATGGAAGAGTTCAAAGGTTGCGGTCCTAAGAGTGCAGGAGCCCCTCCCCGTAGCTGGGTAATTACACACACACACACACACACACACACACACACGGTTTTCAGTTTATAATATATATATATATATATATATATATGAAAGAAAGAAAAGATATATATATCTTTTCTTTTTCTTTCGTACTATTCGCCATTTCCCGCATTGGCGAGGTAGCGTTAAGAACAGAGGACTGGGCCTTAGAGGGAATATCCTCACCTGGCCCCCTTCTCTGTTCCTTCTTTTGGGAAAAGAAGAAAAAAAACGAGAGGGGAGGATTTCTAGCCCTCCGCTCCCTTCCCTTTTAGTCGCCTTCTGCGACACGCAGGGAATACGTGGGAAGTATTCTTTCTCCCCTATCCCCAGGGATATATATATATATATATATATATATATATATATATATATATATATATATATATATATATATATATCCCTGGGGATAGGGGAGAAAGAATACTTCCCACGTATTCCCTGCGTGTCGCAGAAGGCGACTAAAAGGGAAGGGAGCGGGGGGCTGGAAATCTTCCCCTCTCTTTTTTTTTTTTTTTTTGATTTTCCAAAGGAAGGAACAGAGAAGGGGCCCAGGTGAGGATGTTTCCTCAGAGGCCCAGTCCCCTGTTCTTAACGCTACCTCGCTGAGGCGGGAAATGGCGAATAGTATGAAAGAAAAAGATATATATATATATATATATATATATATATATATATATATATATATATATATATATATATATAAATATGAGCATGTACAGAGCATCAGATTGGGGAAGAGCAGTGTGGTTTCAGAAGTGGTAGAGGATGTGTGGATCAGGTGTTTGCTTTGAAGAATGTATGTGAGAAATACTTAGAAAAGCAAATGGATTTGTATGTAGCATTTATGGATCTGGAGAAGGCATATGATAGAGTTGATAGAGATGCTCTGTGGAAGGTATTAAGAATATATGGTGTGGGAGGCAAGTTGTTAGAAGCAGTGAAAAGTTTTTATCGAGGATGTAAGGCATGTGTACGTGTAGGAAGAGAGGAAAGTGATTGGTTCTCAGTGAATGTAGGTTTGCGGCAGGGGTGTGTGATGTCTCCATGGTTGTTTAATTTGTTTATGGATGGGGTTGTAAGGGAGGTAAATGCAAGAGTCCTGGAAAGAGGGGCAAGTATGAAGTCTGTTGGGGATGAGAGAGCTTGGGAAGTGAGTCAGTTGTTGTTCGCTGATGATACAGCGCTGGTGGCTGATTCATGTGAGAAACTGCAGAAGCTGGTGACTGAGTTTGGTAAAGTGTGTGGAAGAAGAAAGTTGAGAGTAAATGTGAATAAGAGCAAGGTTATTAGGTACAGTAGGGGTGAGGGTCAAGTCAATTGGGAGGTGAGTTTGAATGGAGAAAAACTGGAGGAAGTGAAGTGTTTTAGATATCTGGGAGTGGATCTGTCAGCGGATGGAACCATGGAAGCGGAAGTGGATCATAGGGTGGGGGAGGGGGCGAAAATTTTGGGAGCCTTGAAAAATGTGTGGAAGTCGAGAACATTATCTCGGAAAGCAAAAATGGGTATGTTTGAGGGAATAGTGGTTCCAACAATGTTGTATGGTTGCGAGGCGTGGGCTATGGATAGAGATGTGCGCAGGAGGATGGATGTGCTGGAAATGAGATGTTTGAGGACAATGTGTGGTGTGAGGTGGTTTGATCGAGTAAGTAACGTAAGGGTAAGAGAGAGGTGTGGAAATAAAAAGAGCGTGGTTGAGAGAGCAGAAGAGGGTGTTTTGAAATGGTTTGGGCACATGGAGAGAATGAGTGAGGAGAGATTGACCAAGAGGATATATGTGTCGGAGGTGGAGGGAACGAGGAGAAGAGGGAGACCAAATTGGAGGTGGAAAGATGGAGTGAAAAAGATTTTGTGTGATCGGGGCCTGAACATGCAGGAGGGTGAAAGGAGGGCAAGAAATAGAGTGAATTGGAGTCATGTGGTATACAGGGGTTGACGTGCTGTCAGTGGATTGAAGCAAGGCATGTGAAGCGTCTGGGGTAAACCATGGAAAGCTGTGTAGGTATGTATATTTGCGTGTGTGGACGTGTGTATGTACATGTGTATGGGGGGGGGGGGGGGGGTTGGGCCATTTCTTTCGTCTGTTTCCTTGCGCTACCTCGCAAACGCGGGAGACAGCGACAAAGTATAAAAAAAAAAAAAAAAAAAAAAAAAATATATATATATATATATATATATATTCCTTTTTTTCCCTATTTCTTTTTTTCATATATATTCGCCTTATCCCGCGTTAGCAAGGTAGCGTTCAGAACAGAGGACTGAGCCTTAGAGGGTATATCCTCACTTGGCCCACCTCTCTGTTCCTTCTTTCGGAAAATTATAAACGGGAGGGGAGGATTTCCAGCCCCCCGCTCCCTCCCTTTTTAGTCGCCTTCTATGACACGCAGGGAATACGTGGGAAGTATTCTTTCTTCCCCTATCCCCACGGAAAGTATAATATATATATATATATATATATATATATATATATATATATATATATATATATATATATATATATACCATCGCTCCTTCGCGCGGGGGGGGGGGGGGTGCTATTTCATGTGTGACGGGGTGGCGACAAGAATGGATGAAGGCAGCAAGTATGAATATGTACATGTGTGTATATGTATACGTCTGTGTATGTATAAGTATACGTTAAAATGTATAGGTATGTATATGTGCGTGTGTGGGCGTTTATGTACATACATGTGTATGTGGATGGGTTGGGCCATTCTTTCCACTGTGTCCTTGCGCTACCTCGCAAACGCGGGAGACAGCGACAAAGTATAATAAATATAAAAATATAATATAAATATATATATATATATATATATATATATATATATATATATATATATATATATATGTATATACAGAGAGAGAGCGAGAGAGAGAGAGATAGAGAGAGCGAGAGAGAAATAGAGAGAGAGAGAGAGAGAGAGAGAGAGAGAGAGAGAGAGAGGAGATTCCTCCACTGTTCCAAGTTATAAAGAAAACATTTGGTCATTTGATATTCTCTCTGATTATTATCCACTCACTCAGGCGCTGCTGGGAGCACTGCTTACACAGTGGAGTTGCTGCACATTAGCCAACACGAAGAATTCAAATCTGGCGACTCCACGAAGACGATTCGCAGTTCGTGTGTTCGTGTTCGTGTGTGCGTGAGTGTGTGTGTGTGTGTTTACGTGTGTTTACAACATACATGTTAGCTGACCCAGTTCAGTGAGTCAAATTTGATAATTCCTATGTCCATCGTCCAGGCCCATCTGCTCAGCTGTCGTTTTGCGGTAACGCAAGCTTAATGTGCGTGTTACGCTACCAATCTCTGGCCAATGGGGGGCTGGGGTAGTTCGGTAGTCTATGGCCATTAGAGCTCCAGCCTCATCGTAACTACAGTGAGTTTCGTCTCTGTGTAATACACTTGAGTACGTACGTGTGACTGGGTTTCGACTGGACTAGCCAGGGCTTTGGGATGGACAAGTGGGGTGAGTGAGTGAGGCTAGGACGAGGCTAGGTAAGGGCTAGGGAGTGGACTATATTAAGTATAGGGCGAGAGTGGATTGGGTTAGGCAGGGCGTGGACTATATTAAGTATAGGGCGAGAGTGGATTGGGCTAGGCAGGGCGTGGACTATATTAAGTATAGGGTGAGAGTGGATTGGGCTAGGCAGGGCGTGGACTATATTAAGTATAGGGTGAGAGTGGACTGGGCTAGGCAGGGCGTGGACTATATTAAGTATAGGGTGAGAGTGGACTGGGCTAGGCAGGGCGTGGACTATATTAAGTATAGGGTGAGAGTGGACTGGGCTAGGCAGGGCGTGGACTATATTAAGTATAGGGTGAGAGTGGACTGGGCTAGGCAGGGCGTGGACTATATTAAGTATAGGGCGAGAGTGGATTGGGCTAGGCAGGGCGTGGACTATATTAAGTATAGGGTGAGAGTGGATTGGGCTAGGCAGGGCGTGGACTATATTAAGTATAGGGTGAGAGTGGACTGGGCTAGGCAGGGCGTGGACTATATTAAGTATAGGGTGAGAGTGGACTGGGCTAGGCAGGGCGTGGACTATATTAAGTATAGGGTGAGAGTGGACTGGGCTAGGCAGGGCGTGGACTATATTAAGTATAGGGTGAGAGTGGACTGGGCTAGGCAGGGCGTGGACTATATTAAGTATAGGGCGAGAGTGGATTGGGTTAGGTAGGGCGTGGACTATATTAAGTATAGGGCGAGAGTGGATTGGGCTAGGCAGGGCGTGGACTATATTAAGTATAGGGTGAGAGTGGATTGGGCTAGGCAGGGCGTGGACTATATTAAGTATAGGGTGAGAGTGGATTGGGCTAGGCAGGGCGTGGACTATATTAAGTATAGGGTGAGAGTGGACTGGGCTAGGCAAGGCGTGGACTATATTAAGTATAGGGTGAGAGTGGATTGGGCTAGGCAGGGCGTGGACTATATTAAGTATAGGGTGAGAGTGGATTGGGCTAGGCAGGGCGTGGACTATATTAAGTATAGGGTGAGAGTGGACTGGGCTAGGCAGGGCGTGGACTATATTAAGTATAGGGTGAGAGTGGACTGGGCTAGGCAGGGCGTGGACTATATTAAGTATAGGGTGAGAGTGGACTGGGCTAGGCAGGGCGTGGACTATATTAAGTATAGGGTGAGAGTGGATTGGGCTAGGCAGGGCGTGGACTATATTAAGTATAGGGTGAGAGTGGACTGGGCTAGGCAGGGCGTGGACTATATTAAGTATAGGGTGAGAGTGGATTGGGCTAGGCAGGGCGTGGACTATATTAAGTATAGGGTGAGAGTGGACTGGGCTAGGCAGGGCTAGGATAAACTGGTATGGATGAGGGTAGGTTGGACTGGTCCTGGAAGGGATAGACTGTGGAGATGAGCAAGCAATGTGAGATCTTCCTATCCTAATGTGAACACAGCTTGACCTAAGGAAGAACAAAGATGATAACAATTGTGGATTAGATTAATTACTTAACGGCTTTAAAGAACAAGAGAGATATAGCTTATTCAGCTTAGAATAAAAGCTGTGCCGTGTAACACGCTGGGAGCAGTGATAGAAGGAGTGGCAGTGAGAGCAGCAGTGACATTGATATCACGACTGACAGTGACATGACAGCATTAGTGACAGTGATAAGAGCAGTGCTGACATTAGTGACAGTGATAAGAGCAGTGCTGACATTAGTGACAGTGATAAGAGCAGTGCTGACAGTCAGGTAGAACCGCAGTGAGAGCTGCAGTGACACTGATATCAAGACTGACAGTGACAGGATAGCACCAGTGACATTTGACTGTAACAACTGTGACATTTAGCTGTAACAGCAGTGACTGCAGTGACGGAAGGAGCAACAGTGACACTTTCGGGAGACGCACCACCACCCCAGGCCAATTTCGCGACCTTCTGCGTTCATTTGTGTCTGGCAACTTCCCCCACACCCCACACCCCACACCCCACACACCACACCCCACACACCACACCCCACACCCTACACCCCACACACCACACCCTACACCACACCCCACACACCACCCCACACCCCACACACCCTACACCACACCCCACACACCACCCCACACCCCACACGCCCCACACCACACCCCACACGCCCCACACACCACCCCACACACCACACCCCACACACCACACACCACCCCACACCACACCCCACACACCACCCCACACCCCACACACCACACCACACCCCACACACCACCCCACACACCACATCCCACACCCCACACCCCCACTTCCAATCCGACATCGTGAGCCCCTCATTGCGTCGTACACACATAGTGGATCGTAGGGGCTCGACCCTCTGCAACGTATTGCTACAGACGTACTGACGCTCGTAATGAATTGGTCGTTTAACAAGGTCGACATAATACGAGTCCAAGCTGTAACCAGGACTGTAACGCTAGTTCCCGGGGGGGGGGGCTGTGTCACAGGCGTTATTTTCTGAAAACACGTCAAGGGCATCATCTGCAAACCTTCCCCCTCCCACCTCAAAGAACCATTATCAAAATTTCACACTAACATAAGCACCACATAATTCATTAACATTTGCCCTTACTGATTAAAAATACCCACAAAATCCTGTAACGAAATGTGTGAGTTTTTGTATTTTTGAACTGCGTTTTATATCTGAAAACACGTCAAGGGCATCATCTGCAAGCTTTTCCCTTCCGTCTCAAGGAACCATTATCAAAATCTCACACTAACATAAGCACCACATAATTCATTAACACTTTCCCTTACTGATTAAAAATACCCACAAAATCCTGTAACGAAATGTGTGAGTTTTTGTATTTTTGAATTGCGTTTTATTTCTGAAAACACGTCAAAGGCATCATCTGCAAACTTTTCCCTTCCCATCTCAAAGAACCATTATCAAAATCTCACACTAACATAAGCACCACATAATTCATTAACACTTTCCCTTACTGATTAGAAATACCCACAAAATCCTGTAACGAAATGGTGTGAATTCTTGTATTTTTGAACTGCGTTTTATATCTGAAAACACGTCAAGGGCATCATCTGCAAGCTTTTCCCTTCCGTCTCAAGGAACCATTATCAAAATCTCACACTAACATAAGCACCACATAATTCATTAACACTTTCCCTTACTGATTAGAAATACCCACAAAATCCTGTAACGAAATGTGTGAATTTTTGTATTTTTGAACTGCGTTTTATTTCTGAAAACACGTCAAAGGCATCATCTGCAAACTTTCCCCTCCCATCTCAAAGAAGCATTATCAAAATCTCACACTAACATAAGCACCACATAATTCATTAACACTTTCCCTTACTGATTAAAAATACCCACAAAATTCTGTAACGAAATGTGTGAATTTTTGTATTTTTGAACTGCGTTTTATATCTGAAAACACGTCAAGGGCATCATCTGCAAGCTTTTCCCTTCCGTCTCAAGGAACCATTATCAAAATCTCACACTAACATAAGCACCACATAATTCATTAACATTTGCCCTTACTGATTAGAAATACCCACAAAATTCTGCAACGAAATGTGTGAATTTTTGTATTTTTGAACTGCGTTTTATTTCTGAAAACACCTCAAAGGCATCATCTGCAAACTTTCCCCCTCCCGCCTCAAAGAACCATTATCAAAATCTCACACTAACATAAGCACCACATAATTCATTAACATTTGCCCTTACTGATTAGAAATACCCACAAAATCCTGTAACGAAATGGTGTGAATTTTTGTATTTTTGAACTGCGTTTTATTTCTGAAAACACCTCAAAGGCATCATCTGCAAACTTTTCCCTTCTATCTCAAAGAACCATTACCATAAGCACCACACAATTCATTAACATTTTCCCTTACTGATTAAAAATACCCACAAAATCCTGTAACGAAATGTGTGAATTTTTGTATTTTTGAACTGCGTTTTATTTCTGAAAACACGTCAAAGGCATCATCAGCAAACTTTCCCCCTCCCGCCTCAAAGAACCATTATCAAAATCTCACACTAACATAAGCACCACATAATTCATTAACATTTGCCCTTACTGATTAGAAATACCCACAAAATTCTGTAACGAAATGGTGTGAATTTTTGTATTTTTGAACTGCGTTTTATTTCTGAAAACACGTCAAAGGCATCATCTGCAAGCTTTTCCCTTCCGTCTCAAGGAACCATTATCAAAATCTCACACTAACATAAGCACCACATAATTCATTAACATTTGCCCTTACTGATTAGAAATACCCACAAAATCCTGTAACGAAATGTGTGAGTTTTTGTATTTTTGAATTGCGTTTTATTTCTGAAAACACGTCAAAGGCATCATCTGCAAACTTTCCCCCTCCCACCTCAAAGAACCATTATCAAAATCTCACACTAACATAAGCACTACATAATTCATTAACATTTGCCCTTACTAATTAGAAATACCCACAAAATCCTGTAACGAAATGTGTGAATTTTTGTATTTTTGAACTGCGTTTTATTTCTGAAAACACCTCAAAGGCATCATCTGCAAACTTTCCCCTTCCACCTCAAAGAACCATTAGCATAAGCACCATAGAATTCATAAACATTTTCCTTTACTGATCATAAAACCCACAAAATTCTGTAACGAAATACGTTAAATTCTTTGTATTTTTGAACTGCGTTACATACGCTGTCTTAAGTAACACCATCCGTTACTGCAGCCTTGTGAAAACATGCGCGTCACAGACGTCTAAAAAAAAGTAACAGCTCCTGTTCCTTGTTCCTGGATACATCTGGACGTATCTGTGACTTGGTCAAGGGCCGTATCTGGACAAGTACCTGTCACTTGTGCCTTGTTAAGTAGCTGTTACTTATTCCTGGACACATTGTGGCAAGTAAATGTTCCTTGCTCCTGGGCGGATCTGAACAAATACCTCTCATTAAGCCCTACACAATGTAAACATTGAGGAACCGAAGGTAATGTTTGTGAAGACGTGTTTGAGCGGAACCTAAAGGGACGTGGGCAAGTAAAGTAACACTTAAGGAGAGTGCAGTTAAGTAACACCTGGGGAAAGGAACATCGAGTAACACTTAGATGAAGCAGACTGAAGTTTACTTAAGGGAGGTGTCGTAAAGTGACAGCTGAAAGCATTGTCTACTTATACGAGAAGTTGCATCAGAGTAACACTTAAGGGGTGAGCGGTAAAGCAACACTTCACTTCATGGAAGTGTAGCAAAGTAGCACTTACTGAAGGTACAGTAAAGTAACGCTTAATGAAGGTGCATTAAGATAATACTTCAGGAAGGTACAGTAAAGTAGCACTTCAGGAAGGTACAGTAAAGTAATACTTCAGGAAGGTACAGTAAAGTAATACTTCAGGAAGGTACAGTAAAGTAATACTTCAGGAAGGTACAGTAAAGTAATACTTCAGGAAGGTACAGTAAAGTAATACTTCAGGAAGGTACAGTAAAGTAATACTTCAGGAAGGTACAGTAAAGTAATACTTCAGGAAGGTGCATTAAAATAATACTTCAGGAAGGTACAGTAAAGTAGCACTTCAGGAAGGTACAGTTAAGTAATACTTCAGGAAGGTACAGTAAAGTAATACTTCAGGAAGGTACAGTAAAGTAATACTTCAGGAAGGTACAGTAAAGTAACACTTCAGGAAAGTACAGTAAAGTAGCACTTCAGGAAGGTACAGTAAAGTAACACTTCAGGAAGGTACAGTAAAGTAATACTTCAGGAAAGTACAGTAAAGTAGCACTTCAGGAAGGTACAGTAAAGTAACACTTCAGGAAGGTACAGTAAAGTAGCACTTCAGGAAGGTACAGTAAAGTAGCACTTCAGGAAGGTGTGCAGTAAGGAGCCTCCTGCTGACGCTGGCTGACATGCAGCGAGCAAACAGGACCGACCAATGCTGACGTGCAGCAAGCAAATATGACGGCAGAAACCCCCATTGCTGACACTGGCTGACGTGCAGCAAGCAAATATGACGTCAGAAACCCCCATTGCTGACACTGGCTGACGTGCAGCATGCAAATATGACGTCAGAAACCCCCATTGCTGACACTGGCTGACGTGCAGCATGCAAATATGACGTCAGAAACCCCCATTGCTGACACTGGCTGACGTGCAGCATGCAAATATGACGTCAGAAATTCTCATTGCTGACGCTGACTGACGTGCAGCAAGCAAATATGACGTCCGACACACCCATTGCTAACACTGGCTGACGTGCAGCGAGCAAATATGACGTCAGAAACCCCCATTGCTGACACTGGCTGACGTGCAGCGAGCAAATATGACGGCAGAAACCCCCATTGCTGACGGTGATGACGTGCAGCGAGCAAATATGACGGCAGAAACCCCCATTGCTGACGCTGGCTGACGTGCAGCAAGCTGACGCAAGCGACCGAGGCCAGGATTTCGCTACAGGACTGTGGCTGTGTTTACAACACATACTGGACCGCCCACTCCTCCCTTGTCCAGCCCACCCCCAGCTTTCTGGCCAAAAATTACAGTACGAAAGTAAGCTTCCTGGACAAAACTTACAATATGAAAGTAAGCTTTTTGGACAAAAATTACAGTACGAAAGTAAGCTTCCTGGACAAAAATTACAATATGAAAGTAAGCTTTCTGGACAAAAATTACAGTACGAAAGTAAGCTTCCTGGACAAAAATTACAATATGAAAGTAAGCTTTCTGGCCAAAAATTACAGTACGAAAGTAAGCTTCCTGGACAAAAATTATACTATGAAAGTAAACTTTCTGGACAAAAATTACAGTTCGAAAGTAAGTTTCCTGGACAAAAATTACAATATGAAAGTAAACTTTCTGGACAAAAATTACAGTACGAAAGTAAGCTTCCTGGACAAAAATTACAATATGAAAGTAAGCTTTCTGGCCAAAAATTACAGTACGAAAGTAAGCTTCCTGGACAAAAATTATACTATGAAAGTAAACTTTCTGGCCAAAAATTACAGTACGAAAGTAAGCTTCCTGGACAAAAATTACAATATGAAAGTAAACTTTCTGGACAAAAATTACAGTTCGAAAGTAAGCTTCCTGGACAAAAATTACAATATGAAAGTAAGCTTCCCAACACATCACAAAACAAGAAATACGTCACACTAGACCCACAGCTTGACCACACCGGACAAAAAGTGGGACAATGGATGGGATGAGCAATGTACAGTCCCACTGTACAGGGACCACCCACACAAAACAGCTAATGACCCTACTATGTAATTACACCGGGGCCATTACAGCTCTCGTGATTGCTGCAAGGTTTCGTGGATCGGCTACACGCATGCAATTAACCCAGAAGACCCAAACAATGAATGACCTCCGCCAGGAACAAGGGGTCATCCGAAGAAAGGCCGTGGTGGTTAGGGTCAATTATAATCGTCATTGGGTTATGGTCACCACACCTCATTGGTGAGGTGGTTAGCCTTGCTGACCCGTGAAGGTTCGAATCCTAACTGTGGCTGTCGGTCTACAGTCAACCTAGCTGTTCATCCTCTCCTAAAGGTTTCTCGATAGCTAGGATATATATATATATATATATATATATATATATATATATATATATATATATATATATATATATATATATATATATATATATCATACAAACCTCCAAGAGCCAGGATCGAACCCGGGATCACTGTGTAACAGGCGGGAATGCTACCGCTATTAGCCAGGCCCATAGCCTAGCAGTAGCATTCCCACCTGTTACACAGTGGTCCCGGGTTCGATCCTGGCTCTTGGAGGTTTGTATGTTCTATGAAGGTGCGCATTCCTATGCACTTTGTTCATATATATATATATATATATATATATATATATATATATATATATATATATATATATATATATATATATATATATATATTCCTATGAGTCCACGGGGAAAATGAAACACGATAAGACCCCAAGTGCACTTTCGTTTACTAATCACATCATCAGGGGAGACACAAGAAATAAAACAATCAGTTGATATACAACGAAGAGACGTAGCTAGGACGCCATTTGGCAAACAAGAAAATGCCTTAATCAAGACATTCAATTGCTCGTGATGTCTCAGATGAGGAGATGAAAAAAAAAGGGAACTTTCACTGATAAATTTGTAACAGATGTAAAGAGGAAAGTATGTGTCGCCTCCATTGCCCTTAGGTTTGTGACCCACTATAGGTTTGTGACCCACTATAGGTATGTGACCCACTATAGGTTTGTGACCCACTATAGGTTTGTGACCCACTATAGCTTTGTGACCCACTATAGCTTTGTGACCCACTATAGGTTTGTGACCCACTATAGGTTTGTGACCCACTATAGGCATGTGACCCACTATAGGTTTGTGACCCACTATAGGTTTGTGACCCACTATAGGTATGTGACCCACTATAGGTTTGTGACCCACTATAGGTATGTGACCCACTATAGGTTTGTGACCCACTATAGGTATGTGACCCACTATAGGTTTGTGACCCACTATAGGTATGTGACCCACTATAGGTTTGTGACCCACTAAAGGTTTGTGACCCACTATAGGTATGTGACCCACTATAGGTTTGTGACCCACTATAGGTTTGTGACCCACTATAGGTTTGTGACCCACTATAGGTATGTGACCCACTACAGCTTTGTGACCCACTATAGCTTTGTGACCCACTATAGGTATGTGACCCACTATAGGTATGTGACCCACTATAGGTATGTGACCCACTATAGGTTTGTGACCCACTATAGGTTTGTGACCCACTATAGCTTTGTGACCCACTATAGGTTTGTGACCCACTATAGGTTTGTGACCCACTATAGACAGCTTACCATGCACAGTCCTCCCTCGCTACTGTCATACTAGGTTTGTGACCCACTATAGGTTTGTGACCCACTATAGATAGCTTACCATGCACAGTCCTCCCTCGCCTACTGTCATACAGTTTCGTTCATGAAAGTTAACGGCATGATTCAGGTGGCCAGCTATTCACAGAATCGATGAATAACTTGCTTAGATTATTCAGACTTATTGACCATTTTACCCCCAGACTGTGTGTGTGTGTGTGTGCGTGTGTGTGTGTGTGTGTGTACGTGTGTGTGTCTGTGTGTCTGTGTGTGTGTGTGTGTGTGTGTGTGTGTGTGTGTGTCTGTGTCTGTGTCTGTGTGTGTGTGTGTCTGTGTGTGTGTGTGTGTGTGAGTGTGAGTGTCTGTGTCTGTGTGTACGTGTGTGTGTCTGTGTCTGTGTGTGTGTGTGTGTGTGTGTGTGTGTGTGTGTGTGTGTGTGTGTGAGTGTCTCTGTCTGCGTGTGTGTGTGTGTGTGTGTGTGTGTACGTGTGTGTGTGTGTGTGTGTGTACGTGTGTGTGTGTGTGTGTGTGTGTGTGTGTGTGTGTACATGTTTGTGTGTGTTTTGTGTAATTCCTAACTCTCACTTTGGTAACTCTCCCCACTTGACTCCAGTCACTCTCCCCACTCGTCCTCTCCCACTCTCACTCCTGTCACTCTCCCTCTTCCCACTCTCACTCTCACTCCTGTCACTATTCCCACTCTCCCTCTCCCCACTCTCACTCCTGTCACTATCCCCATTCTTCCTCTCCCCACTCTCACTCCTGTCACTCTCCCCATTCTTCCACTCTCACTCCTGTCACTCTCCCCACTTTTCCTCTCCCCACTCTCACTCCTGTCACTCTTCCCACTCTCCCTCTCCCCACTCTCACTCCTGTCACTCTCCCCACTCTTCCTCTCCCCACTCTCACTCCTGTCACTCTCCCCACTCTCCCTCTCCCCACTCTCACTCCTGTCACTCTCCCCACTCTCCCTCTCCCCACTCTCACTCCTGTCACTCTCCCCACTCTTCCTCTCCCACTCTCACTCCTGTCACTCTCCCCACTCTCCCTCTCCCCACTCTCACTCCTGTCACTCTCCCCACTCTCCCTCTCCCCACTCTCACTCCTGTCACTCTTCCCACTCTCCCTCTCCCCACTCTCACTCCTGTCACTCTCCCCATTCTTCCACTCTCACTCCTGTCACTCTCCCCACTCTCCCTCTCCCCACTCTCACTCCTGTCACTCTCCCCACTCTCACTCCTGTCACTCTCCCCACTCTCCCTCTCCCCACTCTCACTCCTGTCACTCTCCCCACTCTCCCTCTCCCCACTCTCACTCCTGTCACTCTTCCCACTCTCCCTCTCCCACTCTCACTCCTGTCACTCTCCCCACTCGTCCTCTCCCCACTCTCACTCCTGTCACTCTCCCCACTCTTCCTCTCCCACTCTCACTCCTGTCACTCTCCCCACTCGTCCTCTCCCCACTCTCACTCCTGTCATTCTCCCCACTCTCCCTCTCCCCACTTCACTCCTGTCACTCTCCCCACTCTTCCTCTCCCACTCTCACTCCTGTCACTCTCCCCACTCGTCCTCTCCCCACTCTCACTCCTGTCACTCTCCCCATTCTTCCACTCTCACTCCTGTCACTCTCCCCACTGTCACTCTCCCCACTCTCACTCCTGTCACTATCCCCATTCTTCCTCTCCCCACTCTCACTCCTGTCACTCTCCCCATTCTTCCACTCTCACTCCTGTCACTCTCCCCACTTTTCCTCTCCCCACTCTCACTCCTGTCACTCTTCCCACTCTCCCTCTCCCCACTCTCACTCCTGTCACTCTCCCCATTCTTCCTCTCCCCACTCTCACTCCTGTCACTCTCCCCACTCTTCCACTCTCACTCCTGTCACTCTCCCCACTCGTCCTCTCCCCACTCTCACTCCTGTCACTCTCCCCACTCTCCCTCTCCCACTCTCACTCCTGTCACTCTCCCCACTCGTCCTCTCCCCACTCTCACTCCTGTCACTCTCCCCACTCTTCCTCTCCCACTCTCACTCCTGTCGCTATTCCCACTCTCCCTCTCCCCACTCTCACTCCTGTCACTCTCCCCACTCTCCCTCTCCCCACTCTCACTCCTGTCACTCTCCCCACTCTTCCTCTCCCACTCTCACTCCTGTCACTCTCCCCACTCTCCCTCTCCCCACTCTCACTCCTGTCACTCTCCCCACTCTTCCTCTCCCACTCTCACTCCTGTCACTCTCCCCACTCTCCCTCTCCCCACTCTCACTCCTGTCACTCTCCCCACTCTCCTCTCCCCACTCTCACTCCTGTCATTCTCCCCACTCTCCCTCTCCCCACTTCACTCCTGTCACTCTCCCCACTCTTCCTCTCCCACTCTCACTCCTGTCACTCTCCCCACTCTCCCTCTCCCCACTCTCACTCCTGTCACTCTCCCCACTCTTCCTCTCCCACTCTCACTCCTGTCACTCTCCCCACTCGTCCTCTCCCCACTCTCACTCCTGTCACTCTCCCCACTCTTCCACTCTCACTCCTGTCACTATCCCCACTCTCCCTCTCCCCACTGTCACTCTCCCCACTCTCACTCCAGTCATTTTTAACCCCTTCCCCTCCAGTCACTCTCCCTACTCCCATTCCAGTCACGCCTCACACCCCTTCCGGTCACTCTCATTGCCGTCACTTTCACTCTCCCTCCTCAGCCACTCTCCCCCCCTAGCCACTCTCCCTCCCCAGCCACTCTCCCTCCCCAGTCACCCCCCCCCCCCCGTCAGGTTTCCCTCCCCCGCACAAGTCATTATCCCCCCCTACGTATCCAACCCTCAGGTCAATACTATTACTAATACTATTACTACTACTACTACTTCTACTATTGTAAGTACTACTACTATTACTACTACTACTACTACAGCAACTACTGCTATTACTACTACAATGAAGGTGGGAGACAGTGGTGGTGGGTGGGTGGGACAGTATTTGACTGTAGTGGGTGGGTGGGTGACAGCAGTAGTGGGTGGGTGAAAGCAGTAGTGGGTGGGTGGGTGACAGCAGTAGTGGGTGGGTGACAGTAGTAGTGGGTGGGTGACAGTAGTAGTGGGTGGGTGGGTGACATTAGTAGTGGGTGGGTGACAGTAGTAGTGGGTGGGTGACAGTAGTAGTGGGTGGGTGACAGTAGTAGTGGGTGGGTGACAGCAGTAGTGGAGGGTTGAGTGACAGCAGTAGTGGAGGGTTGAGTGACAGCAGTAGTGGAGGGTTGAGTGACAGCAGTAGTGGATGGGTGAGTGACAGTAGTGGGGGTGGGTGGGTGACAGTAGTAATGGGTGTGGGTGGGTGACAGCAGTAGTGGGTGGGTGAGTGACAGCAGTAGTGGGGGGTGAGTGACAGCAGTAGTGGGTGGGTGGGTGACAGTAGTAGTGGGTGGATGGGTGAGTGACAGCAGTAGTGGGTGTGGGTGGGTGACAGCAGTAGTGGATGGGTGGATGAGTGACAGCAGTAGTGGGTGGATGAGTGACAGCAGTAGTGGGTGGGTGAGTGACAACAGTAGTGGGTGGATGGGGTAACAGCAGTATTGGGTGGGTGAGTGACAGCAGTAGTGGATGGGTGGGTGCGTGACAGCAGTAGTGGGTGGGTGACAGTAGTAATGGGTGGGTGACAGCAGTAGTGGTTGGGTGGGTGAGTGACAGCAGTAGTGGATGGGTCAGTGACAGTAATGGGTGTGGGTGAGTGACAGTAGTAGTGGATGGGTGAGTGACAGTAGTAGTGGGTGTGGGTGGGTGACAGTGTTGCCGGAAGAGCCTCCTTGTTTTTAACGGGCGGGTGTTGCAAGCGGCCTCGATTCAGTGCATCCGCTGGCACATCTGTTGACCGTGTGTGGTGGCGGCCAACACAGCATCAGCAACCTAACAACATTAGAATGTGGCGTCTGGTGCAGTCCAGAGCAGTCCCGGCTGAGTGGACGGCCAACGTGGATGAATGTGAAGCTCCAGGTTCGAGGCCCGGGAGAGGGAGGTGAGGTCCCAGCCACCGTGCAACTCCGGAAACACAAGATGCCACACTGGTACAGCAGTTGATGCATCTGTTTCAGTGGTATGGTCTGGTTTCAGATCCCCAGTGTCGAGAAAGGGGCACTAAATTACGACTGAAAGTCTGTATTGACCTACGGTGCGAAAGAACCCACTCTCTCTCTCTCTCTCTCTCTCTCTCTCTCTCTCTCTCTCTCTCTCTCTCTCTCTCTCTCTCTCTCTCTCTCTCTCATCGCGATGAGTGGGCAGAGGAGAGCTTGGAAATGGGTGACATGGGCCACAGACGTCATTAGATCTACGTGTTCACTTGAGTTCTGTGTTTGTGGCCTGACTAGATATCTTGGTTAGATGTATGACGAAAGCTAAATATATTCATATTTTCAGAGGATATACACCAGATGTGGAGTCTGGCCTAAATGAGCCTCGGTGGCGTGGTGGTCAACGTAGCTGGATGTGATGCTAAGGCCTTGAGGTCGAATCCCAGTCCATGCAACAGACTCACAGCTATCCCAGCTGTTCGTCCTCTCCTGTGGCGATGGTCGATATATGATATATGAAAGTAGACAGCAGTAGACAGACTTGTGTCAGAAGTACAGGGGTCAAGGAGAAGGGCTTTGTCCGAACTGGAGATGGAAGGATGGAGTGGGAAAGATTTTTGAGTGACTGAGGCCTCAACATGCAGGAGGGTGCAAGGCGTGCACGGAATAGAATAAATTGGAGCAATGTACTATACAAGTAACGACGTACAGGACTGAACTAGGGTATACAGAAGCAATACGGACTATTAAAAAGGTCTGTTGAAAACGCAGCCATATATTCTTACAAAAACGAATTGGAAAAACATGTAATAAATAAACAGTATAGCATTATAGATATCACATGGCGAATGTACCAACAAAGGATAATTGAACGGAAATGGACCTCCGCGGTATATCGGTTAGCATTGCTGACCGTGACGCATTCGGGAATCGAGCGCATAAGTTCGAATCCTGGTTGTGGCAGTCTGTCTACACTCAACCCAGATGTTCATCCACCCTTAAGAGATTGGTCGATGAAACGGGAGATGGTTGTGGTTGACCTGTAGCAGTGACAATATACATAAAAACTTACTACAACGTCAGAGGAAGCAAGCTGGCCACAGATACTGATGATCTTTCTCATTATTCCAAAAAGAAATTTACATGCAGACAAAAGGCAGTTTTTTTCTTTTGCATCATGGAAAACGAAAGGTGTTCTCAAGATGTCGCAACCGTCTAACTGCAGAGACCTGATTACAGTTACAGTTACATGGTGCAGTCTGGGCAGGAGTTCTTACACAGGGTCGAATTCTGCCCAGTCATAAGAGCGACGGGAGAAAAAACAAAAAAAGAGAAAAAAAAGTAATGAATTTAATTTCCTCATAAAAGCGAAAAAAAATTTTTTAAAAAATCTTCTGTTCCCGCATCGGTCGAGGTAGCCAAATATCACACTGAGTGACCTGTCTATTAAGTGGTTATCTATTGACATCCGTGCTCAAGCGGCCTCTACCTGGCCTTTGGATGCCCAGACGAAGGAAACGGGGAAATCAATTTCACTTGTGTAAAAAGTGTTCTTGCCCGACTATGGTGGAGGCGGTGGGTGGGGGGCCACGTAAAGTCGCTGGGTAAGGTGGGGAAAATGAAGTGAAAGTCGAGGTATGACGTGGAACACAACGACGTGTGCTGCTTCGTGTGCTGCTTCTGCGCCAGGCTGGGTCCCCTCCTCCACCACACACTTAGCGTGGTGGTGTGAGTGTACCGCCGGGCGGGGCGCGAGGAGAGCCTGGGGTGTTGTGTGGTACCTTGGGAGTGAGTCTGGGGTGTTGTATGGTACCTTGGGAGAGAGAGTCTGGGGTGTTGTGTGGTACCTTGGCAGGGAGAGTCTGGGGTGTTGTGTGGTACCTTGGGAGAGAGAGTCTGGGGTGTTGTGTGGTACCTTGGGAGAGAGAGTCTGGGGTGTTGTGTGGTACCTTGGGAGAGAGAGTCTGGGGTGTTGTGTGGTACCTTGGGAGAGAGAGTCTGGGGTGTTGTGTGGTACCTTGGGAGAGAGAGTCTGGGGTGTTGTGTGGTACCTTGGCAGGGAGAGTCTGGGGTGTTGTGTGGTACCTTGGGAGGGGGAGTCTGGGGTGTTGTATGGTACCTTGGGAGTGAGGTCGTGTGCTAAAGAGGATCTAAACTGGTATGGAGGGGTTCGAGGTAGTGATGCGAAGCGTGACATATTGAAGGTCCAACCACACAGGACTCTCTCTCTCTCTCTCTCTCTCTCTCTCTCTCTCTCTCTCTCTCTCTCTCTCTCTCTCTAAACCCACACACACACACACACACAGACCAGCGGATACACGCCATCACTTTTGAGTCGAACGAAAGCACTTTCAAAATCAAAGGTCTGACGGAACACTGGCGTAGGAGGGAAGGAGTGAGGGGGAGATCCACAGCCCATCTCCTCACTCCCCGCCACAGCACTTGGCGGAGTTGGTCTGACGGAACACTGGCGTAGGAGGGAAGGAGTGAGGGGGAGATCCACAGCCCATCTCCTCACTCCCCGCCACAGCACTTGGCGGAGTTGGTCTGACGGAACACTGGCGGAGGAGGGAAGGAGTGAGGGGGAGATCCACAGCCCATCTCCTCACTCCCCGCCACAGCACTTGGCGGAGTTGGTCTGACGGAACACTGGCGTAGGAGGGAAGGAGTGAGGGGGAGATCCACAGCCCATCTCCTCACTCCCCGCCACAGCAGTTGGCGGAGTTGGTCTGGCGGAACACTGGCGTAGGAGGGAAGGAGTGAGGGGGAGATCCACAGCCCATCTCCTCACTCCCCGCCACAGCAGTTGGCGGAGTTGGTCTGACGGAACACTGGCGTAGGAGGGAAGGAGTGAGGGGGAGATCCACAGCCCATCTCCTCACTCCCCGCCACAGCACTTGGCGGAGTTGGTCTGACGGAACACTGGCGTAGGAGGGAAGGAGTGAGGGGGAGATCCACAGCCCATCTCCTCACTCCCCGCCACAGCACTTGGCGGAGTTGAGAACACCATCACAACACGAGCAACTGTGGCTCCTCAACTGGCCACATCCTCCCTGCTGGGCTGCAGGTGCTGCCCACGCTCGTCTAACACCAGTACAGATATCCTCACGAGGTCTCTCGAACCCTAGCCCTCCCTCCACTGTAGCGATACCCTATGCACTAGGACAACCCCAGTAGCCCTCCTCTGTAGCGATGCCCTATGCACTAGGACAACCCCAGTAGCCCTCCACTGTAGCGATGCCCTATGCACTACGACAACCCTAGCAGCCCTCCACTGTAGCGATGCCCTATGCACTAGGACAACCCCAGTAGCCCTCCACTGTAGCGATGCCCTATGCACTACGACAACCCCAGTAGCCCTCCACTGTAGCGATGCCCTATGCACTACGACAACCCCAGTAGCCCTCCACTGTAGCGATGCCCTATGCACTACGACAACCCCAGTAGCCCTCCACTGTAGCGATGCCCTATGCACTACAACAACCCTAGTAGCCCTCCACTGTAGCGATGCCCTAAGCACTACGACAACCCCAGTAGCCCTCCACTGTAGCGATGCCCTATGCACTACGACAACCCCAGAGATTCTAGGGTAGGGAGGATGAGAAATCGTCACAGCTTCATAGTAAAGATGGCAGGAAATTGGTCATGATGTTCGGACAGGCGTAGGTGTGGCAGACGGTGCCACAGGCCGTCTGGGTGTACACCAGGGGACCATCACAGCCACACCCTGGCCTCAACAGCCACAACCCTGGCCTCAACAGCCACACCCTGGCCTCTACAGCCACACCCCTGGCCTCAATAGTCACACCCTGGCCTCAACAGCCACACCCCTGGCCTCAACAGCCACACCCATGGCCTCAACAGCCACACCCTGGCCTCAACAGCCACACCCCTGGCCTCAGCAGCCACACCCCTGGCCTCAACAGCCACACCCCTGGCCTCAACAGCCACACCTTGGCCTCAACAGCCACACCCTGGCCTCAACAGCCACATCCTGGCCTCAACAGCCACACCCTGGCCTCAACAGCCACACCCTGGCCTCAACAGCCACACCCCTGGCCTCAACAACCACACCCTGGCCTCAACAGCCACACCCCTGGCCTCAACAGCCACACCTTGGCCTCAACAGCCACACCCTGGCCTCAACAGCCACATCCTGGCCTCAACAGCCACACCCTGGCCTCAACAGCCACACCCTGGCCTCAACAGCCACACCCTGACCTCAACAGCCACACCCCTGGCCTCAACAACCACACCCTGGCCTCAACAGCCACACCCCTGGCCTCAACAACAACACCCTGGCCTCAACAGCCACACCCTGGCCTCAACAGCCACATCCCTGGCCTCAACAGCCATACCCTTGGCCTCAACAGCCACACCTTGGCCTCAACAGCCACACCCCTGACCTCAACAGCCACACCCTGGCCTCAACAGCCACACCCTGGCCTCAACAGCCACACCCTGGCCTCAACAGCCACACCCTGGCCTCAACAGCCATACCCTGGCCTCAACAGCCACACCCTGGCCTCATCTCCATTACAGTAATGCAAGTGATCAGGGAGGAGGAGGGAGGGAGGGACAGCGAGCGTGTGGCACGCACCGTGATAACACAGGCTCGAGGTGTGGCGGCCGGAGCGGCGCTCCCAAAGCCACTCCCAGGGATTAAGGAAACGTCTCTCTCCTCTCTCTCTCTCTCTCTCTCTCTCTCTCTCTCTCTCTCTCTCTCTCTCTCTCTCTCTCTCTCCCTCAGTCGTGTCGTACCAGCCAAGGTTGGTACCCGACAGATCGGACCCTACAGGAGGGGATGTGTGTCCCTCCCTCCCCAGCCTGCTGTAGAGGGCCTGGGAGACTCGCTGCGCCCGTCCCTTCCACCCCCATACACCTACCCTAAGCAAGCAGGAGTCCAGGTTACTCCACCACCGCTCCCTCTGGTTCACCAGCGAGTCTGCTGAGTGGTGTGTGATCCTCCTCCCGCTGCCTCACGTACTTTTTAACCGTAGGTTTAATCCCGTCACCACAGAGGTATGAGCCTCTGAGCAGCAAGGTATGATCCACTTGGGCACATGTGTGATCCCTTATGCACGACCTCTTTAAGCACGAATGTATGGCACGTTAGTACGACCCTTTGGCACGGTGGTATGACCTTTGAACACGATAGCACGACCCTGGCCTCTGACCTGGTGCTCAAGAGTCGTGTCGTCGTGCTCAAGGGTCGTACCGTCGTGCTCAAGGGTCATATCGTCGTGCTCAATGGTCGTACCGTCGTGCTCAAGGATCATACCATCGTGCTCCAGGGTCGTACCGTCGTGCTCAAGGGTCATATCGTCGTGCTCCAGGGTCGTACCGTCGTGCTCAATGGTCGTACGTCGTGCTCCAGGGTCGTACCGTCATGCTCAAGGGTCATACATTCGTGCTCAATGGCCGTACGTTGTGCTCAAGGGTCGTAGCGTCATACTTAATGGTCGTACCGTCGTACTCGAGGGTCGTACCATCGTGCTCCAGGGTCGTACCGTCTTGCCCAGTGGATGCATCGTTACATTCAATATTTTCACTAAATTACGCTATGCATTTACGAAACGAAGTCCCTTCGTATATCCCGTCATTACGAATCTCTCCTTAGTTCCACCACCTTCGTTTATCCCCACGAACTGCCTCACGAAAGACGAAATACGAAAGTTTGGTTCGTATAACAAATCGATGAAAGACGCGTCCAGTAATCATAGAAAACGGACTTCAAGCCACAGTAAACAAACTGTGGGGCGTCGTCCCGATACACAGCGCCTCATCCTGATTGTTTGACAGTGATGTAACGCTCTGGCCGCAACGTAGATACGAACCGACCTAATTCTACGAGTCTACAGATGCTATAATTCAGAATCTATCGTAACTATGATTGATTCGGTGTCTTACGGAGCTGCGAGGGAGCCAGAGGTAAACCGACCAGTCACACACACAGCCGTGAATGGTCCCCATCAGTGTGTGGGTTACAGGCCTCCAGGGGTGGGAGCTGGTTGCTCTGTCTGGGTTCAGGGTCACGCAGTCGACACTCGCTCCACTCCTGCATCCTTCCTATACACACACACACACACACTCCACGTCTGGAACGCACCTATTCTCCTACGCTAACTCTGTTGCCCTACACATTTCAACACCTGAACACACTTCTCCACTGACCCACACTCACGACTGGTATACACCTACTCCAACACTCCAGTACCTCAATAGCTTCCTCTGACATAGCTTTGTCATCCCCATCCTTCTCCAACACTCGCATACCTCCCCATCAGCCCCAGTCATGCACTCCAACAAAGGGCCATGTATGCACTATTAGTGTGTATGCTCTTACAAGTATCTTAGACACCTGAAGAAGATGTTTCAAGGTATCTCGACCAGTGGTTCTAATGTGAAGTCATCGGCCTTACTGACCTTGGCAGCCGATAAGTCTAAGAAGCCGAATGAACCAACCAATTTACTCCAGCATTTTTACCACAGTAGCTGTGTAATGGGCGGGATCATCTCCCTTTTTCTCAGATCATCAGCGCGGCTTTCGCACTGCATTGGCTACTGGTGATCATCCTCTTCTGCGTGACCCACCACTGCGCCTCCTCTGTCATGGAATCTAGCAAGTCTTTCGTTGAAGTCTCTAAAGCATTCGACGGGACGCGGCGTTGAATCTTTGCTTCCAAACCTTCCTTCCTTTGGCTTCGCTGCTTCTCTCTGTACTCTGATGCATAGCTTCCATTGTAGGGGCGAGTTTTGCCTTCAGTCTTCCCTCTATACATGGTCTGTCTTCTACTTCCAATCTTGTCTATTCTTACGACGATGATTCCACCTCATCCCGAGATACCAGTCCTTTTTCTCGTACTGAACATAGTCGTTTTCCTACAGCACCTCGGAGCCGGGAATTGGAAAAATGGATAAAACTCAATGATGTCAAAGTGAAATTTCTACTTGTATCACTCTTTTCAACACGCATCAGTTTCCCATCATTAAATTTCCTACTATTACAATTCAACGTTGCAATACCACAACCAATCTGGGTTTAAACCACATCATTTCCTCTGTACTGGAAACATCATAAAATGAAGATTACAACATCAAGGGCCATATACACAGTGAGAATGTAGTATGTGGTCTTAGAATTAACCTTAGCACCTGAAGAAGGCATTGAAGATGTTGTGGTTGGTAGAGGTAGCATATTGGCTTTAACAGCCTTTTAGACCCTGGCAGTTGATTGGCCTGAAGCCCAAACGACCATCCGAACATAATCTGCATCCCAGAATATAGAAATATTATGCAATGGTCGACATCATTTTTCCCTGTAAGCAGTTATTCAAGATATAAAGGGATTATATTCGCCCCGGCATAGAGCACCACTCACACATTTGGGGTGGCTCTTCCTCCACCTGTCTCTTAGATGGAGTGGGATTCGAACCCATACCCTCGACCCCGTGCGGCCCGTGAGTGCATCACGATCAAGAACGCTCACGAGTGGGATTCGAACCCATACCCTCGACCCCGTGCGGCCCGTGAATGCATCACGATAAAGAACGCTCACAACTACACCACAGAAGTACGATAGTATCTTGCTCAAGGGGTTGAGCATCATTTCAACAGGCCGTAGTACAAATCCAAAGACTAAATACAGAATAATATAATGCTTAAACAATCTATAATCATTGTTGGTCCATCATCCACGTGACATGTTAGGAAAAAGACACATCAATCTATGTTACATGCAACTATACATATTGAAGCACTAAGCACCAATCGATTAATGGATCCTCTGCTTTATTTCGGGGCATTTCTTGTTCAAACTTTGCCGCGAAAAATGACGATTCTACTGCGCACTTCTGCGCATCCCGTGGGCGGCGGCGCAATGGACGATATAAAGTAGGCATCAAAGTCCAGGAACTGTGGTGTTATATTACGGTGATGTACTGCTGTTGAATCTGTATTCACGACGGACGTCTGTATACCCAGAAGCAATTCAGAAAAAAAATGGTTGTATTGCCGTCAATATATTAAGGTTTTCTACCTAGAAACACACTGTGTACTGCTGGAGGGAGAATCATAAGGCTACAGGTGGAACTGGAAACACGAGGAGCAGGTCTATGATGAAACACACTCTTTTTAAATACACTCAGTACAAGTCTCTTTTTAAATACACTCAGGACAAGTCTCTTTTGAAACACACTCAGGACGTTTCTTTTGAAACACACTCAGGACAAGCTTCTTTTGAAACACATTCAGGACAAGTTTCTTTTAAAACACACTCAGGACAAGTTTTTTTTAAACACTCAGGACAAGTCTCTTTTGAAACACACTCAGAACAAGTTTCTTTTGAAACACACTTAGGACAAGTTTCTTTTGAAACACACTCAGGACAAGTTTCTTTTGAAACACACTCAGGACAAGTTTCTTTTGAAACGCACTTAGGACAAGTTTCTTTTGAAACACACTCAGGACAAGTTTCTTTTGAAACACACTTAGGACAAGTTTCTTTTTAGATACACTCAGGATAAGTTTCTTTTGAAACACACTTAGGACAAGTTTCTTTTTAGATACACTCTGGACAAGTTTCTGTTGAAACACACTCAGGACAAGTTTCTTTTAAAACACACTCAGGACAAGTTTCTTTTGAAACACACTTAGGACAAGTTTCTTTTGAAACACACTTAGGACAAGTTTCTTTTGAAACACACTCAGGACAAGTTTCTGTTGAAACACACTCAGGACAAGTTTCTTTTGAAACACACTTAGGACAAGTTTCTTTTTGGATACACTCAGGACAAGTTTCTGTTGAAACACACTCAGGACAAGTTTCTTTTGAAACACACTCAGGACAAGTTTCTTTTGAAACACACTTAGGACAAGTTTCTTTTTAGATACACTCAGGACAAGTTTCTGTTGAAACACACTCAGGACAAGCTTCTTTTGAAACACACTCAGATCAAGTTTCTTTTGAAACACACTCAGGACAAGTTTTTTTTAAAACACTCAGGACAAGTCTCTTTTGAAACACTCAGAACAAGTTTCTTTTGAAACGTACTCAGGACAAGTTTCTTTTGAAACACACTCATGACAAGTTTCTTTTGAAACACACTTAGGACAAGTTTCTTTTGAAACAATCAGGACAAGTTTCTTTTGAAACACACTTAGGACAAGTTTCTTTTGAAACACACTTAGGACAAGTTTCTTTTGAAACACACTCAGGACTAGTTTCTTCTCTCGTCAATGTAATTCAAGAAAGTTTCACTTGTCAGGAAATCAGTTTTGACTTGTGTTTTCGGATTCGGGAAAAATCTGTGGCCGGCCATTGTGTTCACGTTGCTGAACACGGAACTTTTCGCTCCCTTTGGAGTTTATGGACTGGAATTTCCGCTGGAGATGTTCCTCACGTACACAATGATGGGTCTCAACGAGCAAGTGGTATTCCCGCCTCTGTCTTTGAGTACGTGGGTTCGGCCCCCGAGCAAGCGGGTTCGACAGAACGTGCAACGTACCCTTCCCCCTCCTCCTTCTCCTTCCCCCAGTGATCATCACACACACACACACACACACACACACACACACACACACACCGCCGCCCCTCGTTTTTACCGTAGTTCAACAATTTGGGTCACCACAGAAACTGCTTTGGACCACCGCGCCATCCTGCTCAATGCATGGATCGCTCCCGGGGGGTATCGAACTGTGGTGTTGGCTGGACGACAGCGCCGATACAATGCCACCTAACGAACGAACCTCCCCTCCCCCAAGTCAAAATATACATCAGTTACTCCCTCTATAAAGATATTGGATTAATTAACCACTACGATGCACAAATATTAATCACACGGCTTGCACATAGATCAATCTGGTGTTTCAATAATCATAAATGACGGGATAATCATTGATATAATCTTAGAATTAATCTCTGCAGGTTATGTAATTATCCTATGGTCAAATTATATGTGGTTTTGAAAGTGTTCATTACATATGTTCAGCGTGAGGTCAAAGTTCCATACCTCCCGTGTGTGGATCTTGATAGTTTCAAACTCAAGTTTTTTGTTATAATCTCCAGGTTTGCACAGCTGTTCCAGCAGCCTCAAGTTGTTGGTCTGACACCAATAGATGTCGCCTTCCCCACACTGTTACCTCGAACACACACACACACACACACACACACACACACATACAAACACACACACACACACACACACACACACATACAAACACACACACACACACACACACACACACACACACAAGCTTCCGTGGTGCAGTGGTTTGTGTAACTGACCAAGATTCACCACGGGAGGCCCGTTCGGGTTCGAATCCTAGGCGCGGCTTTCGACCCAACCAGCTGTTCATTCTCCCCTCGGGACTGTACGATAAATGGGGTACCTGGCTAAGGTGTGTGTGTGTGTGTGAGTATGTGTATGTGTGTGTGTGTGTGTGTGTAGAGACACGGTATATATACGTATATAAGGTTGAGAGACGGGGCAACACTAATGGAAAACTCGCTCCCAGTAACACACGAACGGTAATTACCCACTCATGTCCAGAGATGGGTGAGAGTGAGGGGAGGATCCCGTACAAGTCAAACTCCCTCCCTCCCCGTACAAGTCAAACTCCCTCCCTCCCCGTACAAGTCAAACTCCCTCCCTCCCCGTACAAGCCAAACGCCCTCCCTCCCAGTACAGTAGAAAATGGTAATTAAAATCAGGCGATTATATTATCAGTCGTTGTATTCTCCCCTCACATCCATATGTAGCCAGACACATTGAGGTATCTATTTAGCTCACACACACACACACACACACACACACACACACACACACACACACTCGCACACACACACACACACACACACACACACTCGCACACACACACACACACACACACACACACACACACACACACACACACTCGCACACACTCGCACACACACACACACACACACACACACACACACACACTCGCACACACTCACACACACACACACACACACACACACACACACACACACACACACACACACACACACTCGCACAAACTCGCACACACACACACACACACACACACTCGCACACACACACACACACACACACACACTCGCACACACACACACACACACACACACACACTCGCACACACACACACACACACACACACACACACACACACACACACACACACAATAATCATTATCTTTTTGCGATGATTTGGTTTACCTACAGATTCTTCTGTAGGTAAAGTGACACAAAGTTACTTAAACACTTATACGATAATGTAAGTGTTGCCTCGCCTCGTGAGTTGGGCGGAGGTCAACACTTGTGTCTGCCAACATGGCTGTGTTGGCTGTGTGTTGTTCCTTTGTGTGGCTCCTGACAACTTTGTGGACTGGTGATGGGTGAACTGGTGATGGGTGAACGGGTAGTGAGTGTAGAGGTAATGGGTGCGGTAGTGATGGGTGTCGTAGCAACGGGTATGTTAGCAGTGGTACCAAGTGTACTAGGGGATCCATGTATTGGTGATGGGTATAATGATGGGTGTACTGGGAGGTGCTGTAGTGACGGGTATAATGATGGGTGTACTGGGAGGTGCTGTAGTGATGGGTGTACTGGGGGGTGCTGTAGTGATGGGTGTACTGGGAGGTGCTGTAGTGATGGGTGTACTGGGGGGTGCTGTAATGATGGGTGTACTAGGAGGTGCTGTAGTGATGGGTGTACTGGGAGGTGCTATAGTGATGGGTGTACTGGGAGGTGCTGTAGTGATGGGTGTACTGGGAGGTGCTGTAGTGATGGGTGTACTGGGAGGTGCTGTAGTGATGGGTGTACTGGGAGGTGCTGTAGTGATGGGTGTACTGGGAGGTGCTGTAGTGATGGGTGTACTGGGAGGTGCTGTAGTGATGGGTGTACTGGGAGGTGCTGCAGTGATGGGTGTACTGGGAGGTGCTGTAATGATGGGTGTACTGGGAGGTGCTGTAGTGATGGGTGTACTGGGAGGTGCTGTAGTGATGGGTGTACTGGGAGGTGCTGTAATGATGGGTGTACTGGGAGGTGCTGTAGTGATGGGTGTACTGGGAGGTGCTATAGTGATGGGTGTACTGGGAGGTGCTGTAGTGATGGGTGTACTGGGAGGTGCTGTAGTGATGGGTGTACTGGGAGGTGCTGTAGTGATGGGTGTACTGGGAGGTGCTGTAGTGATGGGTGTACTGGGAGGTGCTGTAGTGATGGGTGTACTGGGAGGTGCTGTAGTGATGGGTGTACTGGGAGGTGCTGTAGTGATGGAGTTTGTAGTGTGTTCGTGTCTAGCTTCGTGATATGTGGACTGGTTAAGGATGTACTGGTGTTGAGGGGAGGAGGAGGCTACGGTCGTGAAATGTGTACTGGTGACGTATTGGTGATGGATGCAGTTACCGGTGATGTAGTGGTGATGGATGCAGTTACCGGTGATGTTGTGGTGAAGGTTGTACTGGTGAAGGATGTACTAAGAATATATATATATATATTACTACTCCAGTCCTACCATCACAACAGTTATGGTACAACTAATTATAATAAAAATTATACAACTACTACTATTACTACTACTACTACTGCTACTAGTAATAATAATAATAATAACAATAATAATAATAATAATAATTATACAACTAGTATCGAAGTGGAGGTGGAGGGAACGAGGAGAAGAGGAAGACCAAATTGGAGGTGGAAAGATGGAGTGAAAAAGATTTTGTGTGATCGGGGCCTGAACATGCAGGAGGGTGAAAGGAGGGCAAGGAATAGAGTGAATTGGAGCGATGTGGTATACAGGGGTTGACGTGCTGTCAGTGGATTGAATCAAGGCATGTGAAGCGTCTGGGGTAAACCATGGAAAGCTGTGTAGGTATGTATATTTGCGTGTGTGGACGTGTGTATGTACATGTGTATGGGGGTGGGTTGGGACATTTCTTTCGTCTGTTTCCTTGCGCTACCTCGCAAACGCGGGAGACAGCGACAAAGTATAAAAACAAAAAAAAAACTACTACTACCACTACTACTACTACTACTGCCACTACTACTTATCTTCGACAATTACGACAACCCTTGTTTGAGCCATTCCAACCGACCGTAAAACACTCAACTTATTGTTCAACTCTGGCCAGGTTCAGGTCTGACCTGGACCCAGGTCTTCAGACGGGCCCTATATAAGGTCAGGTCAGAGACAAAGACCGTCATTACTACGGGGGGGGAGGGTCGCATCGTCGTGTTCAAGAGCCGTACGTAACCCCATCTTGCGCAAGAGGTCAATGTGTCACAGAATTCGTATCATATACCATCAAGGTACGACTATGCACAGCTTTCCAGTCTTGGTAGTACATTACTGGCGTCTTCGGGCGTCACCAAACCGCCAGTTAAGTTCAGTATTGAAACCATTAACAGACCAAAAAACTCTTAAAGGTCACATCTAAGATACTATGACGCGAAAGTAGTGTTAAACGCGGTAATAGATGCAGCCTGAGTAGCTTCGGGCGCAATTCTCAGACCGCAAAGAACACCAAGAGGTGAAACTCCACCCAGTAAGTGTAAGGGTCGACAGTAACGTTATATATATGATGCTGTCTGGCAACCCCTAGCGGTCGGTTGGCTGCCGGGGTCATTTCGGCGACTCATTTCTTCGTTAGTAATGTCGTTAGTTGAGGATTTATAGCCAAGGCACGTTTTACACCTGAGATCTAATCATGGTGTTACCTCTGGCCAAAACTCACTCTCACAAGGTCAAGACAATTTGTTGGTTTCTTCATCTGTCAACACTGGGATCCCGTGTTGACTTAGGTCTCCATGAACTGTCATTCTCGATGTTTCGTGTATATATATATATATATATATATATATATATATATATATATATATATATATATATATATATATATCTTTCTTTTAAACTATCCGCCATTTCCCGCGTTAGCGAGGTAGCGTTAAGAACAGAGGACTCGGCCTTTTTTGGAATATCCTCACCTGGCCCCCTCTGTTCCTTCTTTTGGAAAATTAAAAAAAAACGAGAGGGGAGGATTTCCAGCCCCCCGCTCCCTCCCCTTTTAGTCGCCTTCTACGACACGCAGGGAATACGTGGGAAGTATTCTTAATCCCCTATCCCCAGGGATATATATATATATATATATATATATATATATATATATATATATATATATATATATATATATATATATATATATATATATATATTCCCATTGTGTACGGGGGTGGGTTGGGCCATTTCTTTCTTCTGTTTCCTTGCGCTACCTCGCAAATGCGGGAGACAGCGACAAAGCAAAATGAAATTAAATAAAAAAATAATATATATATATATATATATATATATATATATATATATATATATATATATATATATATATATATATTCCTATGAGTCCACGGGGAAAATGAAACACGAAAAGTTCCCAAGTGCATTTTCGTGTAATAATCACATCAGGTGAGACACAAGAGAGAAATATAAGTCAGTTGATATACAACGAAGAGACGAAGCTAGGACGCCATTTGGTAATTATGCGATTGTGTGTGTGTGTGTGACGTTGGAGGCGCCAGTCACGGGAAAAGTCTACATGGAGTCCGGGTGTTAATCAACACAGGATGGATGATGAAAGTGAAGAAGACGACGAGGGAAAGCATTTACGACTTCTGCTTCTGTCGTACCAGACAAACACACCCGCCCACGTAGTCGTAAGATGGCAATGTCGCCGTTCGTTACCAACGTCGTCGTTCGTTCGTTCGTTCATTCGTCTGCCAACAGTGGATTTCTAGGTTCTAACGTCAATGTAGTTCGTACTGACCAGTTGTCGCTCCAGCCACCATATCCTCACCATATCCCTCCCTCCCTCCATTCGTCCCTCCCTCCGTCTTTCCCTCCCTCCCTCCCGACTTCCCTCCCTCCCTCCAAGACTTCCCTTCCTCCCTCCCGACTTCCCTCCCTCCCTCCCTCCCTCCCGACTTCCCTCCTTCCCTCCCTCCATCCAGGGCTTCCCTCCTTCCCTCCCTCCCTCCAAGACTTCCCTTCCTCCCTCCCGACTTCCCTCCTATGGTTGTCGTCCGACACTGGATTGTAGCTAAGGACACGTTCTGCCCTTGACGTGTTGGTCACTTGTATGAAAAAGGCATAGATCGATTTAAAGGGATGGAGGGAGGAGGGGGATTTTGACCCTTAAATTTCTTTAGAAAAAAAAAGAGTCTGGGTGGGAAGATTTTGATCCTAAAATTTCCTAAAAACAAAAATAGACGAAAAAAAAATGGCTGGGTAGAAGGATTTTCATCCTAAAATTTCTCAAAAATAAAAATAGACAAAATAGGGCCAATTTTTCCACCTGATTACGTCCCTGTGACCTGTTAGCTTATGGGTCAGGTCAAAGGTCACGCCATCTTATCTAAAGGGGACTTTCCTCTGACATGCCAAGTTGTGTGTGTGTGTGTGTGTGTGTGTGTGTGTGTGTGTGTGTGTGGGAGGGGATGGGGGTTGATGGGGATTGAGAAATCTGACCTTCCCGTCCAGCTGCTGATACGATGACATAAAAGTCAGAAAAAAACGAGCATTACTCTCACCTCGCAAGGTCAACCACGAACACCCCCCCCCCCCCCCCCCCCCACAACAAAACCGGTCGCCTCATCCAAAACCTGTTTCATTCGTGACTCAAACATTGCTTCTCATCTTGGTCAAGGAGCCAACCAGGCACAGGTTGACCTGTCTTGGTCACCTCTCCAGCATTACGGGTTTCCGTTGTGTGATGGTTTGCGTCATCGGTTCAGGCATGGGTCCACACGGGTTCGAATCCTAAGGGGCGGGGCATGTGGCTCACAGTCAATCCTCTGGTGTTCATCGATGAATGGGATACATGGCTTAAGCTGGTATGTGTGTCTTGGAACACACAGACACACACACACACACACACACACACACACATATATATATACACGAATAAAGTGGATATGAACGCGCACCTCCATAGACCATACAAACCTCCAACAGCCAGGATCGAACCCGGGACCCTTGTGCATGAGGCGGGAATGCTAACCGCTAGGATATATATATATATATATATATATATATATATATATATATATATATATATATATATATATATATATATATATGTATGTATGTATGTATATACATGACAGTGAGGACATGGTACATATACACATGGTTAAGAGACAGGGCAACGCGAGCGTAAAACTCTCTCCCCGTAACACACACACACAGCAGTCAAACAGTGACCACCAGTGACGGAGGGATGAGTGCAACACCCGAGTGTCCTACCTGTCTCATGAGACTTGTGTAGTGCATAATCTGAGTGCCAAAGTGATCATCACTGATAATCCGTTTGAGCCTGAGGGATCGACGCTTGAACACGACGATCCGGTCAATTGGGTATGAAGGCCATGTCTCTGATCTAACCCATAAGGGTCTGGAAAACCAACATGCCATCAGACCCACGGTATATCTAAAGGTAATGCCGTCGTGCTCAAGGGTCGTACCGTCGTGCTCAAGGGTCGTACCGTCGTACTCAAGGGCTCCATCGTCGAGCTCAAGGGTCGCACCGTCGTGCTCAAGGGCTCCACCGTCGTGCTCAAGGGTCGCACCGTCGTGCTCAAGGGTCGTACTGTCGTGCTCAAGGGTCGCACCGTCGTGCTTAAGGGCTCCACCGTCGTGCTCAAGGGTCGCACCGTCGTGCTCAAGGGACCGTACCATTATGCTCAAGGGTCGTACTGTCGTGCTCAAGGGCTCCATCGTCGTGCTCAAGGGTCGCACCGTCGTGCTCAAGGGTCGTACTGTCGTGCTCAAGGGTCGCACCGTCGTGCTTAAGGGCTCCACCGTCGTGCTCAAGGGTCGCACCGTCGTGCTCAAGGGACCGTACCATTATGCTCAAAGGTCGCACCGTCGTGCTCAAGGGACCGTTCCATTATGCTCAAGGGTCGTACTGTCGTGCTTAAGGGCTCCATCGTCGTGTTCAAGGGTCGTACCGTCGTGCTTAAGGGCTGCACCGTCGTACTCATGGGTCGTACCTTTAAGATTTAAGACACTTTGGCTCATTGCTGGAGTGTATGGCCACTTACCACGACTGTACAACCAACACATTTTATCATGTCACACATCCCCTTATGCCTCTCGCTCACTCACGTACAGTGGGAGAACGAGACAAAAAGGTCACTCTCACAGCCAAAACTCGTCGAAAAATGTCACAGACACGTCATAACGAAGCAAGATTAGCTCACAGAAGCTATCACCTCGATGTGTCTGGCCAGCAACGTACAACTTGGGCTAAAATCAACCCTCATCACTTCGCTAAATCCACACCATTGATCTCACAGTTTGTTACTAACAGCCCAGAAGTGAGCATGATACATGGTTTTTTTTTTTTTGTATTAGTCTAAAGATAAATATGAGTCAAGTCAATGAGAAATTCTATGAGTCAAGTCATTGGGAAATTCTCTGAGTCAAGTCAATGGGAAATCTTATGAGTCAAGTCAGTGGGAAATTCTATAAGTCAATGGGAAATTCTACGAGTCATGTCGATGGAAAATCTTATGAGTCAAATCAATGGGAAATTCTATGAGTCAAGTCAATGGGAAATCTTATGAGTCAAGTCAATGGGAAATCTTATGAGTCAATGGGAAATATTATGAGTCAAGTCAATGGGAAATCTTACGAGTCAATGGGAAATCTTATGAGTCAAGTCAATGGGAAATTCTTCTAGTCAAGTCACTGGAAAATTCTTCGAGTCAAGTCATTTGTTAAACTCCCAGTTTCTCACTTCACTGGACACACACCTCCTCCTCGCACGGTGTAAAGATGACCAGTTAATCCCCAGGTTACACAACTTTCATGAACGCCGGGGAAATATTATGCAAGTAGCCACAACGCCGCAGTTTAAAACGCTGTTGCCGAACCCTACAGTTACTGGCTCGAGTTTCACCCTCCCAAGTCCCTTGCGGTGTGAGGGCCGCGGGCCTCGGGGCAGCTCTAGCTGCATCCATTTCCACGTTCAGCGGCGCCAGTGTGTGTCAGCCATGACCTTCTTCGTTCTGCTTTCCTGGTCGTCAATGGTTCGCAATGGTCGTCAGGAAAGCTGTCGCTAATGCGAGGCCAGAGAGACCCCCCTGGTGTACTCACGTGTCGACTAGCGGGCGGGTCGATGATCCCACAAGCCGACGGTAAAGTATTATCAAGAAGGGGCAAACTCATGCTGGGTCTAAGGGTCACTGAGATGCCAGTTAATCACCACGACATGACCTTTATAACTGCTCGTTCCTCCACCTCACGAGTTGAGCCTGTGATACACTTGCAACACATGGATGACAAACTCAACTCTTCACCTCAGTCTGGCCCAGCAATACACCTGCAACACTAGGATGCGAAACAGGTGTTCAGAAGTGAGATCTTACACAGATGGTTGAGTATATAGATTGCTAGTACCAGAGGATGTTTGATATTCGTATGTGAAGGTATTAGACATGGAAGTGTGTGTGTGTGTGTGTGTGTGTGTGTGTGTGTGTGTGTGTGTGTGTGTGTGTGTGTGTGACGCTGTGTCATCTACACACTTTGAAATGTACATGGTTACCTACAATTGCTCTTGGTCCGGATGCACATACCTAAGTGTGGGAAAAGATCATCATTACGGTTTTTGCAGTTCATAGTTTACTGATACACTTGGCCTTGACACCTGTACCGCATCTGAGAGGGTGTAACCCCAATCCTTTCCTATGCTCTACCTCCTTTGGCAATTCTTCGTCGTATCCTCGCAGTAACTCATGAAGCAACGCTTCCCCTTTTCTACTGCCAAAGGTGGTGTCCCCAAGGGTTAATCCCTATCGCCTTCGCTCTTTCTTCTTTCCCACTCAAAAATCTTATTCTATCAATCTCTAATCCTATACATTCTGAAGCCGACATTCTTACTCTATATATTTCAGCTCTATTTTTCTTCTCCTATCTCCAACTTTCGTTCTTTTTCTCGCACTGAACATATCTTCTCTCTTACTTTGGACCTGAGTAACACCTCTGGATGGTTAATCAAAGCTCCAAGGCTACGCTGCTTACAGTAAGAGGGAAATGATGGATTTCTCTGGATACACTGTCGTCAAAGGTGACCTTTCACTCGCGTTGTAGCCTCTAGCAGGCGTAGATACAAAAAAATAAAGACATGGCATATATATATATATATATATATATATATATATATATATATATATATATATATATATATATATATATATATATATATATAATATTAAGAGTTAGGGCTGCACGATGATAAAACTCTCTCCCCGTAAGGCACAAACAGCTAGTGAGAAACCGTAATCACACGGGATGAGGCCCCGCGCGCACCACAACCTGGTACTCACACACAGGCAAACGTACGATGGGAACCCACACATCCCACACACACACACTCCCACGCCCACTCGTGCCCGCTGCAGCCACGATGGTCACCATACAGGCTGGCTCAGGTGAGCGACCAGAGGTCCGTGGTAGTAGCCTTAGGAAGCACAAGGTGTTATCATACAAGGAAGGTCATATCCAGCCAGGGGTCGGGCGAGCCCTCGACTCCAGGTTGCAGAGGTCGTAACGCTGATACGTAACGTTCAGACCTTGAAAACAAGACGACCTCTTTACGACCATCCCTCTTGGTCGTTCTAGCTGGCGTGTCAATACAGTGTGAAGTTATTCACAAAGGAACGACTGTTCTCAGTAGTTCATTTGTTATAAATAGTGAACATCATTTCGTACCATATTATACCGTGTTCTAGTACCATATTGTACCGTGTTCTAGTACCATATTATACCGTGTTCTAGTACCATATTGTACCGTGTTCTAGTACCATATTATACCGTGTTCTAGTACCATATTGTACCGTGTTCTAGTACCATATTGTACCGTGTTCTAGTACCATATTGTACCGTGTTCTAGTACCATATTGTACCGTGTTCTAGTACCATATTATACCGTGTTCTAGTACCATATTGTACCGTGTTCTAGTACCATATTATACCGTGTTCTAGTACCATATTGTACCGTGTTCTAGTACCATATTGTACCGTGTTCTAGTACCATATTGTACCGTGTTCTAGTACCATATTGTACCGTGTTCTAGTACCATATTGTACCGTGTTCTAGTACCATATTGAACCGTGTTCTAGTACCATATTGTACCGTGTTCTAGTACCATATTGTACCGTGTTCTAGTACCATATTGTACCGTGTTCTAGTACCATATTGTACCGTGTTCTAGTACCATATTGTACCGTACGGTACCTGAGTATGTGGTACGTATCTTGGAGACGACAAGTGTTCACGGGATGCGACACAGTCCTTCACCTCAGCTCCGTCGTCAGGCGTGTACTGGGCTGTCATAGGCTGAACCTGGACCCTCACGCTGGAGTGTACTGGGCTGTCATAGGCTGAACCTGGACCCTCAGGCTGGTGTGTACGGTGCTGTCATATGCTGAACCTGGACCCTCAGGCTGGTGTGTACTGGGCTGTCATATGCTGAACCTGGACCCTCAGTCTGGTGTGTACTGGGCTGTCATATGCTGAACCTGGACCCTCAGGCAGGTGTGTACTGGACTGAACCTCCACATGTCACTCAACAAAAGATCGAGCTATCATCCCCAGAGTGTAGTCGTCCTACCGTGCCCAAGGGGATCGAACCGTCGTACTCGAGGAGGTGACGTGAGCACAATATGAAGTTCGTCAACCTCTCCATCCGGAGGGGTGAAGGAGGCCAGGCACTCCTCCCTCGGTGAACCGACCTCGCGACGCGATCACCTCAAAGTCCTCGCTAACTTAACACTGGTCCTACCCGCTCCAGCGATGCCCCGTCTTGAAGGACCTTGCAGACCATGAGACCATCTTGAAGGACCTTGCAGACCATGAGACCATCTTGAAGGACCTTGAAGACCATGAGACCATCTTGAAGGACCTTGCAGACCATGAGACCATCTTGAAGGACCTTCCAGACCATGAGACCATGTTGAAGGACCTTAAAGACCATGAAGCCATCTTGAAGGACCTTGCAGATCATGAGACCATCTTGAAGGACCTTGCAGATCATGAGACCATCTTGAAGGACCTTAAAGACCATGAAGCCATCTTGAAGGACCTTGCAGACCATGAGACTATCTTGGAGGACCTTGCAGACCATGAGACCATCTTGAAGAACCTTGCAGATTATGAGACCATTTGAAGGACCTTGAAGACCATGAGACCATCTTGAAGGACGTTAAAGACCATGAGACCATCTTGAAGGACCTTAAAGACCATGAGACTATCTTGAAGGACCTTGCAGACCATGAGACCATCTTGAAGGACCTTGAAGACTATGAGACCATCTTGAAGGACCTTGCAGACCATGAGACCATCTTGAAGGACCTCGCAGACCATAACACTATCTTGAAGGACCTTGCAGACCATAAGACTATCTTGAAGGACCTTGAAGATCATGAGATCATCTTGAAGGACCTTGAAGACTATGAGACCATTTTGAAGGATCTTGCAGACCATGAGACCATCTTGAAGGACCTTGAAGACCATAAGACCATCTTAAAGGACCTTGAAGACCCTGAGACCATCTTGAAGGACTTTGCAGATCATGAGACCATCTTGAAGGAACTTGCAGACCATGAGACCATCTTGAAGGACCTTGAAGATCATGAGACCATCTTGAAGGACCTTACAGACCATGAGACCATCTTGAAGGAACTTGCAGACCATGAGACCATCTTGAAGGACCTTGAAGATCATGAGACCATCTTGAAGGACCTTGCAGACCATAAGACCATCTTGAAGGACCTTGCAGACCATGAGACCATCTTGAAGGACCTTGCAGACCATGAGATCATCTTGAAGGACCTTGCAGACCATGAGACTATCTTGAAGGACCTTGCAGACCATGAGACCATCTTGAAGGAACTTGCAGACCATAAGACCATCTTGAAGGACCTTAAAGACCATGAGACCATCTTGAAGGACCTTAAAGACCATGAGACCATCTTGAAGGACCTTAAAGACCATGAAACCATCTTGAAGGACCTTGCAGATCATGAGACCATCTTGAAGGACCTTGCAGACCGTGAGACCATCTTGAAGGACCTTAAAGACCATGAGACCATCTTGAAGGACCTTGCAGATCATGAGACCATTTTGAAGGACCTTAAAGACCATGAGACCATCTTGAAGGACCTTGCAGACCATGAGACCATCTTGAAGGACCTTGCAGACCATGAGACCATCTTGAAGGACCTTGAAGACTATGAGACCATCTTGAAGGACCTTGAAGACCATGAGACCATCTTGAAGGACCTTAAAGACCATGAGACCATTTTGAAGGACCTTGCAGACCATGAGATCTTGAAGGACCTTAAAGACCATGAGACCATCTTGACGGACCTTGAAGACCATGAGACCATGTTGAAGGACCTTACAGACCATGAGACCATCTTGAATGACCTTGGAGACCATGAGATTATCTTAAAGGACCTTACAGTCCATGAGACCATCTTGACGGACCTTGAAGACCATGAGACCATCTTGAAGGACCTTGCAGACCATGAGACCATCTTGAAGGACCTTACAGATCATGAGACCATCTTGAATGACCTTGGAGACCATGAGATTATCTTAAAGGACCTTACAGTCCATGAGACCATCTTGACGGACCTTGAAGACCATGAGACCATCTTGACGGACCTTGAAGACCATGAGACCATCTTGAAGGACCTTGCAGACCATGAGACCATCTTGGAAGGGAGTTAAGCGCCAACCCAGATGATCATTCCCAAACAAAGGCATTCCTTAACGGGTGGAAGAAGCCAGAAGCAACAACGAACCATCCATGTGCAAGACGGATGTGGGAAAACAGGATTTGGCCGAGGTTAAGAGACTGCGGGAGGGGAAAATAGAGAATGTAGGCCACCTCTTTGCTCTCTGCACTTTGGGGTGGGAAGGGTAATAACCCCACACCACCCCACCCAGCCTGTTCTTGCCTCATCATCCCCCAGCAATACGGCTAGACGTGACGTAATCTACTGAACAGTAAGGTAACTCTCTTGTGTGTTTTCTACCTGCGTGTGTAGGTCTGTTACAGATACCTTTCGCGCATGCTGATTGAAGTGACGTTTGTGATTACTTTTGTGATTACTTTTACGATTACTTTAGTGATTACTTTTGTAATTACGTTTTGTGATTACTATGTCATTACTATTTGTGATTACTTTTGTGATTACTTTTACGATTACTTTTGAATACTTTTTGACATTACTTCTGTGGTTACTATTTGTGATTATTTTTGTGATTTCTGTGATTACTTTTCGAGATGACTTTTGTGATTACTTTTGTGATTACTTTCTGTGATTGCTTTTCGAGATTACTTTTGTGATTACTATTCGTCATTACTATTTGGTATTACATTTGAAATTGCTATTTGTGATTACCATTAGTAATCACTTTTGTGATTTCTATTTGTCATTACTTTTGTGGTTACTTTTGTGATTACTATCTGTGATTACTTTTGTGATTACTACTTGCAACCACTTTTGAGATGACTATTTGTGTGTTACTGGGAGAGAGTCTTACATTCGTGTTGTCCCGTCTCTTAACCTTGTATATATGTACCATGTGTCTTTATTCCTATGTGTGAATGCACACACACACACACACACACACACACACACACACACTAGCTCATGCCAGATACCCATTCTACCAACCACCACTCTCTAACACTGACCCAAGATGACCTACCCCACTACTCTCTAACACTGACCCAAGATGACCTACCCCACTACTCTCTAACACTGACCCAAGATGACCTACCCCACTACTCTCTAACACTGACCCAAGATGACCTACCCCACCACTCTCTAACACTGACCTAAGATGACCTACCCCACCACTCTCTAACACTGACCTAAGATGACCTAACCCACTACTCTCTAACACTGACCTAAGATGACCTACCCCAGCAGTCTCTAACACTGACCCAAGATGACCTACCCCTGCACTCTCTGACAGTGCCAAGGCTCCAAGGGTCTTCATAGTCCTAATTCATAAATGTTGAAAAGGCATAAAAAAAAAGGAGAAAACGTAGACAATTCCACTATTTCGCTGCTCGAGGACAGAGGGTGGGACCATAACGGTCTCTCCTCGTATGGCCGAGCTCCACACAAAAACTATGGGAAGCAGCAGCAGCCAGACTCTCCTGCCATGGGACGATGGTCTGGCAGCAGGGGCGGGCACCCAAGACTCACATTGGAATCGTGTGAGACTCCCACTTGAGTGGTTATAATTGGCTTTGGGGCTCCAAGTCAAACATATCTGGCCACAGTTAAATATAATCAAGCATATCTCGCCACAGTTAAATATAATCAAGCATATCTCGCCACAGTTAAATATAATCAAGCATATCTCGCCACAGTTAAATATAATCAAGCATATCTCGCCACAGTTAAATATAATCAAGCATATCTCGCCACAGTTAAATATAATCAAGCATATCTCGCCACAGTTAAATATAATCAAGCATATCTCGCCACAGTTAATAATCAAACATATCTCGTCACAGTTAAATATAATCAAGCATATCTCGCCACAGTTAATAATCAAACATATCTCGTCACAGTTAAATATAATCAAGCATATCTCGCCACAGTTAAATATAATCAAGCATATCTCGCCACAGTTAAATATAATCAAGCATATCTCGCCACAGTTAAATATAATCAAGCATATCTCGCCACAGTTAATAATCAAACATATCTCGTCACAGTTAAATATAATCAAGCATATCTCGCCACAGTTAAATATAATCAAGCATATCTCGCCACAGTTAAATATAATCAAGCATATCTCGCCACAGTTAAATATAATCAAACATATCTCGCCACAGTTAAATATAATCAAACATATCTCGTCACAGTTAAATATAATCAAGCATATCTCGTCACAGTTAAATATAATCAAGCATATCTCGCCACAGTTAAATATAATCAAACATATCTCGCCACAGTTAAATATAATCAAACATATCTCGCCACAGTTAAATATAATCAAACATATCTCGCCACAGTTAAATATAATCAAACATATCTCGCCACAGTTAAATATAATCAAACATATCTCGCCACAGTTAAATATAATCAAGCATATCTCGCCATAGTTAAATATAATCAAGCATATCTCGCCACAGTTAAACAGAATCCAGAGGAAGTACAGAGAGAGAGAGAGAGAGAGAGAGAGAGAGAGAGAGAGAGAGAGAGAGAGAGAGAGAGAGAGAGAAGAGAGGGAGCGTGGCGGCTGGGGGAGAGGCGGGTCGATGGCCAGACCTATGGTGGCAGAGGCGGTGCAGACAGACGTGGGAGAGGTGGTGTAGACAGACGTGGGAGAGGTTGGCATAGACAGACGTGGGAGAGGCTGGTATATACAGACGTGGGAGAGGCTGGTATAGACAGACGTGGGAGAGGCTGGTATAGACAGACGTGGGAGAGGCTGGTATAGACAGACGTGGGAGAGGCTGGTATAGACAGATGTGAGAGAGTCTGGAATAGACAGACGTGAGGGAGACTATGTAGACGGATGTGGAAGACAGAGGCAGCACTGGGAGATGTGGGGATGACCAGCTACCTCAACCTGGTCAGGACCTACAACGTTCGTGAGGACCTCGTCAGCGCCTCCTTCGTCAGGACCTTCCTCCAGCCTCTGCCACATGGGGGATGTTTTAAGGTACCAGAACCGTGAGAGAAAGAGACCTGATTTCATGCGTTTATGGCACTATGTACAATGGTACGACCCTTGAACACGACGGTGCGATCCTTGAACACGAGAGTACGACCCTTGAACACGACTGTAAGATCCTTGAACACGAGAGTATGACCTTTGAACACGACGGTGCGACCTTTGAACACGACGGTACGACCTTTGAACACGAGGGTACGATCCTTGAGAACAATAATATGACATATGAACACAACACTGAAATCCTTGAGCACTTCAAAGACACGGGCAGCAATGGAAGGGAAGACATGGGCAGGAATGGAAGGGAAGTCAAAAACACGGGCAGCAATGGAAGGGAAGACATGGGCAGCAATGGAAAGGAAGACAAAGACACGGGCAGCAATGGAAGGGAAGACATGGGCAGCTATGGAAGGAAAAGACACGTGTGTCTCCTGTGTTAACGGAAGGGTGAATAACATGAGTACATCACCATGAGTACAGCCTTACTCATCGTCCTTATCAGGTCAGTGCTTGCAGCACCATTTGTGCTTCAGCTGGGGAGAAAACAAAATAGTGTCGACTCATGATAGGGAAATGTTTGGGTCACGTGAACTGTGTGGAGGATATGTGTACTCGGGACGAAGCAGAGCTGAGGGGTGAGGTTAGGGGGTTGGGTGAGGCCATGCACAAGACATACCAGAATGGCAGGGTGAGGTTGGGTCGTACCATCGTGCTCAAGGGTCGTACCTTCGTGCTCAAGGGTCATACCCCCATGCTCAATGGCCGCACCTTCGTGCTAAAAGGTCGTACCTTCGTGCTCAAGGATCGTACCCTCGTGCTCAAGGGTCGTACCCTCGTGCTCAAGGGTCGTACCCTCGTGCTCAAGGGTCGTACCCTCGAGCTCAAGGGTCGTGCCCTCGTGCTCAAAGGTCTGCACCATCGTACTCAAGGGTCGCACCTTCGTGCTCAAGGGTCGTACCCTCGTCCTCAAGGGTCGTACCATCGTGCTCAAGGGTCGTACCCTCGTGCTCAAGGGTCGTGCCCTCGTGCTCAAAGGTCTGCACCATCGTACTCAAGGGTCGTACCCTCGTACTCAAGGGTCGCAACTTTGCATTCAAGGGTCGTGCCGTCGTGCTCGAGGGTCGTACCCTCGTCCTCTACGGTCGTACCGTCGTGCTCAAGGCCAGCACCTTCGTGCTCACGAGTCGTACCCTCGTGCTCGAGGGCCGTGGCGCCGTCGTGCTCAAGGGCGTTCCCTTACTGACTCAACCTCACGCCAGATGAGCTCAAGAGACGAGGGCTGGGCTCATCTGCCCAGCAATGGTAATAATCTTATCTAATTCAAGAAATGAAACGGAGACAAGAAAGGAATGCGGAGCACAAGGACGAAATCAGCAGATAATAACAAGTGTTATATCCCGTGTCGTCCCAAAGGAGCGCATTTGTCATCCTCCACGTCCCGCACAATCCAGATATCTTTATATTCAACATCTGACACATGCCTAATAAGCTGGCTAAGATATCTTTAGAATAGACATCGACCAGCGCTGTCATATGGACGCCTGTCATATATATAAGAGTAAATGTGAATAAGAGCAAGGTTATTAGGTACAGTAGGGTTGAGGGTCAAGTCAATTGGGAGGTGAGTTTGAATGGAGAAAAACTGGAGGAAGTGAAGTGTTTTAGATATCTGGGAGTGGATCTGGCAGCGGATGGAACCATGGAAGCGGAAGTGGATCATAGGGTGGGGGAGGGGGCAAAAATTCTGGGGGCCTTGAAGAATGTGTGGAAGTCGAGAACATTATCTCGGAAAGCAAAAATGGGTATGTTTGAAGGAATAGTGGTTCCAACAATGTTGTATGGTTGCGAGGCGTGGGCTATGGATAGAGTTGTGCGCAGGAGGATGGATGTGCTGGAAATGAAATGTTTGAGGACAATGTGTGGTGTGAGGTGGTTTGATCGAGTGAGTAACGTAAGGGTAAGAGAGATGTGTGGAAATAAAAAGAGCGTGGTTGAGAGAGCAGAAGAGGGTGTTTTGAAATGGTTTGGGCACATGGAGAGGATGAGTGAGGAAAGATTGACCAAGAGGATATATGTGTCGGAGGTGGAGGGAGCAAGGAGAAGAGGGAGACCAAATTGGAGGTGGAAAGATGGAGTGAAAAAGATTTTGTGTGATCGGGGCCTGAACATGCAGGAGGGTGAAAGGAGGGCAAGGAATAGAGTGAATTGGAGCGATGTGGTATACCGGGGTTGACGTGCTGTCAGTGGATTGAATCAAGGCATGTGAAGCGTCTGGGGTAAACCATGGAAAGCTGTGTAGGTTATGTATATTTGCGTGTGTGGACGTATGTATATACATGTGTATGGGGGGGGGTTGGGCCATTTCTTTCGTCTGTTTCCTTGCGCTACCTCGCAAACGAGGGAGACAGCGACAAAGTAAAAAAAAAAAAAAAAAATATATATATATATATATATATATATATATATATATATATATATATATATATATATATATATATATATATATATATATATATATATATTCCTGTGAATCCACGGGGAAATGAAACACGGTAAGTTCTCAAGTGCACTTTCGTGTAATAATCACATCATCAGAGGAGATACAATAAAAAGAAATTTTATATACATATATATATATATATATATATATATATATATATATATATATATATATATATTATTTATCATACTTTGTCGCTGTCTGACGCGTTAGCGAGGTTGCGCAAGGAAACAGACGAAAGAATGGCCCAACCCACCCACATACATATGTATATACATAAACACCCACACACGCACATATACATACCTATACATTTCAACGTATACGTACGTATACATACACAGACATATACATATATACACATGTACATATTCATAGATGCTGCCTTCATCCATTCTCGCCGCCACCCTGCCACACATGAAATGTCACCCCCCCCCCCCCTCACCCCGCGTGCGCGCGAGGTAGCGCTAAGAAAAGACAACAAGGCCACATTCGCTCACTCTCAGTCTCTAGCTGTCATGTGTAATGCACCGAAACCACGGCTCCCTTTCAACATCCAGGCCCCACAAAACTTTCCATGATTTACGCCAATCACTTCACATGCCCTGGTTCAATCCACTGACAGCACGTCGACCCCGGTACCACATCGTTCCAATTCACTCCATTCCTTGAACGCCTTTCACCCCCCTGTATGTTCAGGCCCCGATCGCTCAAAATCTTTTTCACTCCATCCTTCCACTTCCAATTTGGTATCCTACTTCTCCTCGTTCCCTCCACCTCCGACACATACATCCTCTCTGTCAATCTTTCCTCGCTCATTCTCTCCATGTGACCAAGCCATTTCAATACACCCTCTTCTGCCCTCTCAACTACACTCTTTTTATTACCACACATCTCTCTTACCCTTTTATTACTTACTCGATCATACCACCTCTCACCACATATTGTCCTCAAACATCTCATTTCCAACACATCCACCCTCCTCCGCGAAACCCTATCTATAGCCCATGCCTCACAACCATATAACATTGTTGGAACCACTCTTCCATCAAACATACCCAGTTTTGTCCTCAGAGATAACGTTCTCGCCTTCCACACATTCTTCAAGGCTCCCAGAAACTTCACCCCATCCCCCACCCTGTGACTCATTTCCGCTTCCATGGTTCCATCCGCTGCCAAATCCACTCCCAGATATCTAAAACACTTCACTTCCTCCAGTTTTTCTCCATTTAAACTCACTTCCCTCCCAATTGACTTGACCCTCAACCCTACTGTACCTAATAACCTTGCTCTTATTCACAGTTACTCTCACCTTTCTTCTTTCACACACTTTACCAAACTCAGTCACCAGTTTCTGCAGTTTCTCACCCGAATCAGCCTGTATCATCACCGAACAACAACTGACTCACTTCCCAAGCCCTCTCATCTATAACAGACTGCATACTTGCCCCTCTCTCCAAAACTCTTGCATTTACTTCACTAACAGCCCCATCCATAAACAAATTAAACAACCATGGAGACATCACGCATCCCTGCCGGAAATCGACATTCACTGGGAACCAATCACTTTCCTCTCTTCCTACTCGTACACATGCCTTGCATCCTCGATAAAAGCTTTTCACTGCTTCTAGCAACTTACCTCCCACACCATATACTCTTAATACCTTCCACAGAGCATCTCTATCAACTCTTATCATATGCCTTCTCCAGATCCATAAATGCTATATACAAATCAATCTGTTTTTCTAAGTATTTCTTACATACATTCTTCAAAGCAAACACCTGATCCACACATCCTCTACCAATTCTGAAACCACACTGCTCTTCCCCAATCTGATGCTCTTCACCCTCTCAATCAATACCCTCCCATATAATTTACCAGGAATACTCAACAAATTTATACCTCTGGAATTCGGACACTCAAATGAGAGAGAGAGAGAGAGAGAGAGAGAGAGAGAGAGAGAGAGAGAGAGAGAGAGAGAGAGAGAGAGAGAGAGAGAGAGAGAGAGACGAACGATTCTTGGTCTTGGCAGACAGACAGACACGGTCTTGGCAGACAGAGAGACACGCAGGCCATAGGTGTCAAACACAGTTACCCTCCGGCCTCGCAGTCATCCATCACAGACAATTATGCTTGACGCAAACACGTCTGACCTTATTAACATTCACATCAAGTTAACCTTGTTAACAACCCTCGACTAACGGGCGAGTTAACCTTGTTAACAACCCTCGACTAACGGGCGACGATTAACGACAACACAGGATGTCATTATGACATTATCAGTATTAACGGAGTCAGCCCGCCCAGGGTTCGAATTCTGGGTGCGGCAGTCGGCTCACAGACAATCCCAGGTGTTCATCCTCCCCTCGGGGCTGGTACCTGGTTTTGTACATAGTACATATATCCGAGATTAATAGGCGGGGAAACAGGAGTGAGAGAACTCCCTCTCCGTAACACACACACACACACACACACACACACACACACACATACACACACACACACACACACACACACACACACACACACACACACAATCAAAGAGAGAAACATACATATATACATATATACATACATACATACGTACGTACATACATACGTACGTACATACATAAACAAACATACACACACACAAGTAAAAGAAACAAATCTACAAACAAACAAACAAATAAACGAAAACATACAAACATACATACATATACAAAAAACAAACAAACAAAACACACACACACACACACACACACACACACACACACACACACACACAAAGGACACATATACAGCATGAAAATACATCCATAAAACCACAAACAAGCAAATGTAAACACACAAACACCAGGAGCAACAGCACGAACTCAAACACACGGGCGATGAGTGTGTGTGTGTGTGTGTGTGTGTGTGTGTGTGTGTGTGTGTCACAGAACTGGCTCACACTCAAAGCCAGACTGGCAAGAGAAAGTGGGAAAAAAGACTGGGTCGAGTGGCGCCTTCGCCACAGCGGTCGATAGATACATGTAATAACCATCATCCAATAAGTCGACGAAGAATGAGAATTTCCTTCCATTAAGTGATCCGTTACTCTGGCTGGCCTATTGGGAGGGAAAGCGGGTGGTGTGAGGTGTTGACGTCTCGACCAGAGAATTCCCAGCTGCCATGACGTTCTCAGGGCAAAAAAAGAAAAGACATCGAAATTTACGTCATCTCGTCGAATAAGACACACACACACACACACACACACACTGACTCTCTCCAGCCATCACCTACACCTCACCTGATGGTTCGGGATGAGGGCACTGCACCATTCCCGCCACCGTCACCTCCTGCCAACGGAGATCCCTCGTCCCCGAGTTGCAGTTCGGCACCATAAGCGTTTCGAACCCGCCCCGAGCTCTTATAGGCCAGTGTAAGAACAGTCTCATCCAAGTACCATTAATAACCATTAGACAGTACAGCAACTTCCATTTATAACTCCCTGATGAACCCACTTCCTATATAGGGACTTCATCTCTATCATCAATGTCCATCTGTTCTACATTCCCGGCCTTCGTTAAAGTTATATTGACTGAGCCGTCTTTTGTTGCCGAAGTGGATGTTTCGTCTGCTCCTGACGCGGCGAACAACGAACTAATAATAATAATGATAATAATAATAATAATAATAATAATAACAATAATAATAATAATAATAATAATAATAATAATAGAAATAATAACAACAACAACAATAATAATAACAATAATAATAATAATAATAATAATAATAATAATAATAATAATAATAATAATAATTTGACGTCTTCCACCATTACAAACTTCTTCGAAGGGACCAATTGGTCTGTTGCTGTTCGAATTGCTTTGTATTATCGTTATCTTTATCACCTTTATCTTCATCATCATTATCATTATTATAACTATTATCATTATTATCATTATTATCATTATTATCATTATTATTATGAGTCCCTCACATTCTCGTACTTTCCCTCAGTAATCATTACCAAGCAGCAATGTTATCAAGGTTTGACTTTCTCTTTACTCCCGCACTTCCTGGTGTTCGAACCCTGGTCCTCCCAGCCTGGCCACCAACACCACAACAAACAACATGAGTTTAAAAAAAAAAACTGGTCCAGCCACCAGTGAACCCGTCCAGGACACTCACTGACACTGTGAACTCCAGCAGCGCCTACTAGAACTCCTCCTCCGTCAGCCGATGGAATTTTCGCTTCCAGGTGACCAATGGCATCCTGAAGGAGGAGGAGGAGGAGCTGGTGCTTCGCCGATGGAATGTGAGTTCGAAGCTTCGCGGGACCAACACTCGAACACGACCACCTCATTCTCAACTCTCCTCCCACAGGAGATGATTCGGGACCCCAATTTTCGAGCTCTCGTCCACTAGGGGGGTGGTCATCGAAGGCAGTCAGGCTAAGAGACATCAGAGAGGGTGATGACACAAGACGATACACGAAGGGCAGCAGCAGAAATGAAACGTTCCTCAGCCCCGTCTTCAGCCATGCGAGGCATTAGCACGTTTCGCTCGTCCCTTTGTTCATGTGTGGTAAACTGTGCCGTAAGTGGGACACAAGCTATGGCGCCACTGACCCAACACCCTCAGGTGATGGTTGCCATAGACCCCTTGAGCGTGACTTTACGACCCTCCAAGCACGACAGTGCAACCCTGGAACACGACGGTACGACCCCTGAACACGACGGTACGGCCTCTGAACACGACGGTACAACCCCTGAACACGACGGTACGATCCTTGAACACGGCATTACGATCCTTGAACACGACAGTACGACCCTAGAACACGACGGTACGACCCTAGAACACGACGGTAGGATCCTTGAACACGACGGCACGACCCCTGAACACGACATTACGATCCTTGAACACGACGGTACGACCCTTGAACAAGACGGTGCGATCCTTGAACATGATGGTACGATCCTTAAACACGACGGTACGACCCCTGAACACGACGGTACAACCCCTGAACACGACGGTACGACCCCTGAACATGACGGTACGATCCTTGAACACGACGGTGCGACCCTTGAATACAATACTACGATCCTTGAACACGACAATACTACCATCTCTAAACACGGTGGTATGACCCTTGAACACTACCTTTCGACCCTTGAGCACGACGGCACGACCATTGAACACGACGGTACGACCCTTGAACACGACAGCACGTACCTGCAGGTATGATGACCTGGCATTTGACCCGACGCCTTAAGGTTCAGATCAAATGACAGATCACCTCACCCGAGGCGTTGGATCGACGTGCTCAAGGGCCGCAGTGACGTGCTCTGGGTCGACGTGCTCTAGGGCCGCACTGACGTGCTCTGGGTCGACGTGCTCAAGGACCGCACTGACGTGCTCTGGGTCGACGTGCTCAAGGGCCGCAGTGACGTGCTCTGGGTCGACGTGCTCAAGGGCCGCAGTGACGTGCTCTGGGTCGACGTGCTCAAGGGCCGCAGTGACGTGCTCTGGGTCGACGTGCTCAAGGGCCGCAGTGACGTGCTCTGGGTGACGTGCTCTGGGTCGACGTGCTCAAGGGCCGCAGTGACGTGCTATGGATCGACGTGCTCAAGGGCCGCAGTGACGTGCTCTGGATCGACGTGCTCAAGGGCCGCAGTGACGTGCTCTGGATCGACGTGCTCAAGGGCTGCAGTGACGTGCTCTGGGTTGACGTGCTCAAGGGCCGCAGTGACGTGCTCTGGGTCGACGTGCTCAAGGGCCGAAGTGACGTGCTCTGGGTCGACGTGCTCAAGGACCGCAGTGACGTGCTCTGGGTCGACGTGCTCAAGGACCGCAGTGACGTGCTCACGCAGGTGCCCCCCACACACACACCGGCTGAGCCCCAGACCTGTGCAGCAGCACCGCTCTCTTCCTCCCGCCTTCTGAGAAAGTTCAACAAGAGGTTAATTTGCTCTGCCCTCACTTTCATCGGAGAGATTTTTATACCTTGCTCCCTCCGCTCGTTGGCACTTGGTCTGTGCTCTGTTGACTCCGCCTGTCGGTGTGCTTCTGTGAACCTGTTAAGTCTGTTAGTCTGTTAAACATTTAGCTTCACACGAGGGAGTCAAGCTTGCCACCTCGATGATAGACTTTCAACCTTGATGGATTCTTGTGAGTTCTGTTGGTTCACAGATGAATGACACTCCCCCAGGGCCACGTCCCTGGCCACCACACAGCTGACAGATGAATGACACTCCCTCAGGGCCACGTCCCTGGCCACCACACAGCTCACAGATGAATGACACTGCCCCAGGGCCACGTCCCTGGCCACCACACAGCTCACAGATGAATGACACTCCCCCAGGGCCACGTCCCTGGCCACCACACAGCACACAGATGAATGACACTCCCCCCAGGGCCACGTCCCTGGCCACCACACAGCTGACAGATGAATGACACTCCCTCAGGGCCACGTCCCTGGCCACCACATAGCTCACAGATGAATGACACTCCCCCCAGGGCCACGTCCCTGGCCAAGACACAGCAAGAGAGGGCGCTAGCCAGCTGCCACATAGCTATTCTCATCGTGAAAGAAGGCAACATGAAGACAACACAGACTGTGCTAACTGTGAGGCCCTTGTGGTGTGAACGAATGCACGATGACCCACGACTAGCGGCACACTGTAAGCCGAGATGAACCTGGCTCCTCCACTGTGTAATCAGGTGATTAAAGCGAGAGAATCCAGTCATCGCTTGTGGTGCCACCTCTCTCTCTCTCTCTCTCTCTCTCTCTCTCTCTCTCTCTCTCTCTCTCTCTCTCTTGCAGGATGTTCATTGATCATCACTAACGTGTCAGAGATGAGCCTGCGACCCTCCCTCCCTCCCCAATCCCCTCCAGCTCCTCTGGTACGTTCAGACACAACAAAATCCCTCCTGACGAAGCGCAGCCAACACCAGCTCTCACAACCCGCCCCAGACGGGACGCCTGCAGAAGTGTGGGGTCATCTCGCTGGTCCTCTGTAGCTACATCGGACATATGCTTGTGCGTGTGCGTGTGTGTGTGTGTGTGTGTGTGTGTGTGTGTGTGCCCTGCTGGAGGAGGGTAGTTATCCACGCTATATGTGTGACAGAGCCCACTTGCCTCCCTAGGGCCCAGTTTCCACCATAAGGAGAGCAGTAGAGGAAGCAGGAGGCATAAGTAACTCCCTGTTAAGGATTCTGCCTTGTGAGGATGTCTTCACGCTTCCCCCGTCCATCACTGCCTCGCGCAGCGTCATGCTACCGACGCTCTCTCTCTCTCTCTCTCTCTCTCTCTCTCTCTCTCTCTCTCTCTCTCTCTCTCTCTCTCTCTCTCTCTCATCTGTTATCATTTCACCACATTTACCCAGTGGCCAACAAGACCAGTTTTTCCATCCCCCGGTAAAGTTCATATCCCAGTGTCATCGTCTTCTACCTCACAAGCTGAGATATTAAAGCAATTCTGGACTAGCGGGGGGGAAAAAAAGGAGCATAAACAGGTTTGATGCATAACGAAAAAGCAGAAATGGAAAGGTGGCTCACAGTTCCTCGGTGAACTGATGAAATAACTGTATCTTAATGTCGTAAGGTCAGGCCGCACCAAGCCCGACTGTACTTCGTATCTCGTAAACTGTTAAGATAAGAACAGTCTTCCTTATGAGATCCTATTTACCCTAAGGTAAACTCCTCCTGTGACCTTCATATCCTTGGATAACTTCCTACTGTGTTCTTATCCCAGGATATACTGCTTTGCTCTTCTGACCCCAGGATAACCTTCTACTGTGTCCTTCTTATCCCAGGATAACCTCCGTGTTTTTTTCATGCCAGGATAACCTCCTATTGTGTTCTTATCCCAGGATAAACTACTGTGCCCTTCTTATCCAAGGATAACCTCCTGCTGTGCAATTCTTAACCCAGGATAACACTGTTATGCTCTTTTATCTCAGGGAAACCTCCTGATATACTCTTTTAATCCCAGGAGAGCCTCCGCCTCACCGCAACAATGACTGTCATCTGGGCCACACAGATGGCTCGCTGCCACACCATCGTCACACGAGATCCAGGCACGATCAACTCCCATTACTTGGGAGTCAGGAACTGTCGTGCAAAAACCCGTGGTTAGAACGTACCCATCCTCCCAGCTTTGGCAACCTCACCAATATAGACGAATGGTCAGTTTAAGAAGGTGGAAGACCAAGACCCAGTGTACTCAAGTAACCAGTGTTTATCTCTTGGGAGAAATATATAATATGGCCAGTTTTATATGTTGTCAACTACCAATATGAGTATTTGTGCACAACACAAAAATTCATTGTCTTCCCTACACCATCAGTGATCGACCTCTTTGTCTGTTGCTCACTTACTATTTCTGTTGTTCGACTACCATGTCTGCTGATCAGTTCTTACGTCCTTCGGTCGACTATTGTGTCTGTTGCTCGACCATTTTGTCTGTTGCTTAATTACTCTGTCCTTTTTCTCGATTGCCTACATCTCTCTCAGTGACTCTGTTTGATCACCGTTATCTTCCTTCATTCCTCAATCATCAACCATCTGAAGTTAAGATTCCCCTGTTTCTATCCTCCAAATGGCAACGGCTGTTCCTTCATCTCATATCTATGTGCTTACGTTATTGTCATGTATCTATGTCCTAAATCTTGTCCAGCTATTGTCTGCCTTGCTTATTACTTCCATCCGTCTCTGTTCATTTCTCATATACTTTTATTTCGTCCCTCCCGTCTCATACCTTCTTAACCTGTACTTCTTGACCCGTCTGAGCGAGACGGGAGGACCCTTGAGTCCGATAGTCTGGTCCTTCAACCTGATCCTTCCCCGTCAGGTCAAAAGACCAGGCCCCGATACAAGGGTCGTACCCTCGTCGTGCCCAATGACGGTGCTGGCGTGCTCAAGGGCGGCAATGCCGTCTTGTTTAAGCAGTTCGCCTCCTGTCGTAAAAGCTCTCATCGTCGAGCACTGCTTCAGTAATCCACTTTTCCTTCTGCGAGTAATACCAGGTTCCTCTGCGCTACACGCACGGTACGTCATGTAAAGACTTAATGAAAGGTTCCACGGCACCTTTCTCCTCCGTCTCGTCACCTCCCGTGGTCTCAATCAGTTCCTCAATGATTTTCCTCCCTCTCTCCCTCTCTACGCCTCCCCTCACACAGTGACGTCTCATTATCAACATCACCAACACCAGTCACGGGGCGCCATCACCTAGCCCGGGGCGCCATCACCTGGCCCGGGGCATCATCACCTGGCCCGGGGCACCATCACCTGGCCCGGGGCGCCATCACTTGGCCCGGGGCACCATCACCTGGCCCGGGGCATCATCACCTGGCCCGGGGCACCATCACGTGGTCTGGGGCATCATCACCTAGCCAGGGGCACCTTCGCTTGGCTTGGGGCACTTCTAACGGAAACCGACCTCATCACAGGTAGCAAACGTGACCTCTGCTTTTGTGAGCAGCAGCACCGGCGTCAAATAGCAGCTGCAGCAGGAGCAGCAGCAGAGAATAACAGCAGCAGCTGCTACCAGCAACAGCAGCAGAAGCAGCTGATGCAGCTGCCCCTGCCGAGAGCAAAGGCACTGGCCCAGTGGAGCCGTACATACGTGGCTAACATCAGCGGACCCCAACCGTCTCCCAGGCTACCGGTGCCAACTACGCCCCACACACCTACGCCCTCCCAGACGACCAGTGCCATCCACGCCTTACCCAGACGACCAGTGCCATCCACGCCTTACCCAGACGACCAGTGCCATCCACGCCTTACCCAGACGACCAGTGACATCCACGCCTTACCCAGACTACCAGTGCCATCCACGCCTTACCCAGACTACCAGTGCCATCCACGCCTTACCCAGACGACCAGTGACATCCACGCCTTACCCAGACTACCAGTGCCATCCACGCCTTACCCAGACTACCAGTGCCATCCACGCCTTACCCAGACTACCAGAGCCATCCACGCCTTACCCAGCCTACCAGTGCCATCCACGCCTTACCCAGACTACCAGTGCCATCCACGCCTTACCCAGACTACCAGTGCTATCCACGCCTTACCCAGACTACCAGTGACATCCACGCCTTACAAAGACGACCAGTGCCATCCACACCTTACCCAGACTACAAGTGCCATCCACGCCTTACCCAGACTAAAGTGCCATCCACGCCTTACCCAGACGACCGGTGACATCCACGCCTTACCCAGACTACCAGTGCCATCCACGCCTTACCCAGACGACCAGTGCCATCCACGCCTTACCCAGACTACCAGTGTGCCATCCACGCCTTTCTGACGCCCATTTACAATTCACAACATTACACGTACCAGAAATTGGACGAAGCGAGCAAACGAAATCTAGATAATCAATTGATCGTTACGTACATAAAATGGGATCAGGTTAGCCTAGAATTCTTAAAACTGAAAGAAAAAAAGAAAAAAGAAGGTTTTCTCTTCTTCTGTTCAAGTCGAGACTATGCTAAAAATACCCAGCCATTGGTCTTGGCGTAACAAGACCTAAGAGAGAGGGTGGAACAGGCCCTATCTGCCCACTGGGATAGCGTTACCCTATTTATGCCCTCAGTACCAGGGTAATTACACCCCGAGAGAAGAGTGAATATCAGAAGTGTGGCGTTGCAGTAATATCTCTCGAAGAAGTCTTATAATTAAGTATAATTGGTTTTCTTCCGTTTTCTTTTTTTTTTGTGTGTGTGGAGGGGGTTTAAGTGTTTAGCTCCTGATCTACTGTCTTGCTGAAGTAGGACAAGGGAAAGGTAATAGCTGAAGTTGGCTCCTGATCTACTGTCTTGCTGAAGTAGGACAAGGGAAAGGTAATAGCTGAAGTTGGCTCCTGATCTACTGTCTTGCTGAAGTAGGACAAGGGAAAGGTAATTGCTGAAGTTGGCTCCTGATCTACTGTCTTGCTGAAGTAGGACAAGGGAAAGGTAATAGTTGAAGTTGGCTTCAGCGACGATGACTTGTTCATGTCGGGATCTCTGATGGCGCAGTGACCATAGAAGAGGTAGTCTCATAGGTCAGGGATATATCAGGTTTGACGGTACGACTCCTGAGCACGACGGTACGATCCTTGAGCACGACGGTACGATCCTTGAGCACGACGGTACGACCCTTGAGCACGACGGTACGATCCTTGAGCACGACGGTACGATCCTTGAGCACGACGGTACGATCCTTGAGCACGATAGTACGATCCTTGAGCACGAAGGTATGACTCCCTGACCATAACGGTATGATCTTTGAGCACAGTGGTAAGCCCATTGAACACGACGATACAACCCTTGAGCACGACGGTACGACCATCATCAGAACGCTCATCAGAACGGGCCAGCCTGGGGTCAGACCCCACACGGGTTCGAATCCTGGGCGTGGCAGTCGGACTACACTCGCCCACAGGTGTTCATCCTCCCCTCGAGATTGGTCAATAAATGGGTACCTGGCTTAGGCTGGTGTGTGTGTGTGTGTGTGTGTGTGTGTGTGTGTGTGTGTGTGTGTGTGTATACATACACAATATATATTCTATGACATGCATGTTGCCAGACTCGAAAGCACCAACCCAAACACCACCATTCGGGTAACGATGTTTACCAATGGCGTCCTAGCTACGTCTCATCCCTATATATCAACAGACTGTTATATACCTCTTTCTCGTACCTCCCCTGATGATGTGATTATGACACGAAATTGCACTTGGGAACTTACCGTGTTTCATTTCCTCGTGGATTATAAGCACATATATATGGAGTTAAGACATGGTACATATATACAAGGTTTAAGAGACGGTGCAACACGAATGTATAACTCTCTCCCCGTAACACACACACACACACACACACACACACACACACACACACACACACACACACCACTCTCCTTCCTCAGAAGACTGACGGAAGCCTAATCCATTCCATTCATCACATTACTCCACACTGCTGGTATGAAGAACCATACAGTGTGCAACCATCAAATCTTCGTCACTTGTGCCGTCACATTTCAGCCATAGTTACCCACACAGCGCAGCCTGGGTCTGACTTGTGAGGTGTCTGTAGCCTGGATGAGCAGCGAGGACCTGCCCTCCACCACACCACATTGTGCCAACAGGCGTCCCCTACTCCGTCGCAGCTCTCCACCTACGTATGACGTAACTAACTCCACCTACGTCTGACGTAACTAACTCCACCCACGTCTGACGTAACTAGCTCCACCTACGTCTGACGTAACTAATTCCACCCACGTCTGACGTAACTAACTCCACCTACGTCTGACGTAACTAATTCCACCCACGTGTGACGTAACTAACTCCACCCACGTCTGACGTAACTAACTCCACCCACGTCTGACGTAACTATCTCCACCCACGTCTGACGTAACTAACTCCACCTACGTCTAACGTAACTAACTCCACCCACGTCTGACGTAACTAACTCCACCCACGTCTGACGTAACTATCTCCACCCACGTCTGACGTAACTATCTTCACCAACGTCTGACGTAACTATCTTCACCAACGTCTGACGTAACTAACTCCACCTACGTCTGACGTAACTAGCGCCACCTACGTCTGACGTAACTAGCTCCACCCACGCCTGACGTAACTAACTCCGCCCACGTCTGACGTAACTAGCTCCACCTACGTCTGATGTGACTAACTCTATCTACGTCTGACGTAACTAGCTCCACCTACGTCCTATGTGAATAACTCCACCCACGCCTGACGTAACTAACTCCACCTACGCCTGACGTAACTCAACCCATGCCTGACGTTACTCACCCACCCTAGCGTAACTAGCTCCACCCACTCCTAACGTTACTCCACCCACGCCTGACGTAACAGACTCCACCTACGACTGACGTTACTCCACTTACCCTGACGTAACTAACTCCACCCACGCCTGACGCAACTAAACCCACGCCTGACGTAACTCCACCCACGCCTGACGTAACGACCTTATCTGATACACGAACGACCCCCAGGTGCTACACAACGACCCGCCGCCTCCCTACGACTCGTCGTAACCTTGAAATCCACGACCACGACGACCAGACCTCATCACGAGGCTCTGGTCTTTCGCCTGACCCCTCACGGTTCAGGTCAAAGGTCGTTTCATCGTACCTAAGGGTCGTATCGTCGTGCTCAAGGGGTCTATCCGTCGTGCTCAAGGGGTTTATCCGTCGTGCTCAAAGGGTCTATCCGTCGTGCTCAAAGGGTCTATCCGTCGTGCCCAAAGGGTCTATCCGTCGTGCCCAAAGGGTCTATCCGTCGTGCTCAAAGGGTCTATCCGTCGTGCTCAAAGGGTCTATCCGTCGTGCTCAAAGGGTCTATCCGTCGTGCCTAAGGGTCTATCCGTCGTGCTCAAAGGGTCTATCCGTCGTGCTCAAAGGGTCTATCCGTCGTGCCTAAGGGTCTATCCGTCGTGCTCAAAGGGTCTATCCGTCGTGCTCAAAGGGTCTATCCGTCGTGCTCAAAGGGTCTATCCGTCGTGCCTAAGGGTCTATCCGTCGTGCTCAAAGGGTCTATCCGTCGTGCCTAAGGGTCTATCCGTCGCGTGCAAAGGTCTATCCGTCGCGCGCAAAGGTCTATCCGTCGTGCTCAAGGGGTCTATCCGTCGTGCCCAAGAGGTCAAAGACGCAGTAACCACTATACGAACGAGTGTGGCCCCAACAGGTAAGAGGATTCCTGTAGATGGCCACACCCTGCGGCGAGACAGTAGCAAACTGACCTCCCCTGCTGGAGTACACCACGACTGTGGTGGGGGTCAGAAGGCAACGGATGTGGCGCGGGAAGACCCACCTGACGGGGGAGCAAGCCGGGAAAGGAAGGAAAACATTGCCCTCTTCGTCATCTGCGGCGGAGGCTCTCTCTCTCCTCCTCCTCCTCCTCCTCCTCCTCCTCCGCCTCCTCCCGTGGCCTGATACGCTTGCATGGAGGTCGGCAAGTTGTTTGGGCTTGTGCCCTATCAACCACCGGGGGTCATTAAGGCCACGCTGTTGAAGGTGTCACTCTAAATCGACACAAGGCGACACCCAGTCAGGTCTACAACCTGTAATAACATCAGCAAATCGACGTCATCCATCTGTGACCTTCGAGTCAACACCCGCCTGACGAAGGATCACGACCACGCCTTCGTCAGGAGTTGAAGATAATCCTAAGACCTCGCACGCTCACACTACACATATGGACTATGTCCTGACGGAGGCGCTGCCGTTGATTTCGCGGAAATTAAAAGAAAATGGGCTTCATGTTATCTTCACGAACTGGATGAAAACTACGAATTTCGTTCGCACAATTTTTTTTTTTCAATTAATTAATCTCTAGAGCACGACGGTACGACCCTTGAGTAATGATGACAGGGTCGTACCGTCGTCGTATCCAGGGGCTTGGTCATGCTACCGGCCCTCAGATGACTGCGTACCGTCGTCTCCTGCTGGTGTGGAGAGCCAGCCACACTGGCTGCGCTCCTCCACCCTCCACCCCGAGGCAAATATCAACACGCAAATACCTGTTCATGGCTCCACCTGCTACTATAGACCCTCAAGGTCATAGGAATATATATATATATATATATATATATATATATATATATATATATATGATTAATGAATGTTATCAATTATAGAAAAATGTTTGGGAGACCATCCACGGCCACTCTATCCACCTGTCCTATATATATATATATATATATATATATATATATATATATATATATATATATATATATATATATTATCCCTGGGGATAGGGGATTAAGAATACTTCCCACGTATTCCCTGCGTGTCGTAGAAGGCGACTAAAAGGGGAGGGAGCGGGGGGCTGGAAATCCTCCCCTCTCATTTTTTTTTTTTTTAATTTTCCAAAAGAAGGAACAGAGGGGGCCAGGTGAGGATATTCCAAAAAAGGCCCAGTCCTCTGTTCTTAACGCTACCTCGCTAACGCGGGAAATGGCAAATAGTTTAAAAGAAAAGAAAAAAATATATATATATATATAGATAGATAGATACATACATAGATAGATAGATAGATAAACTACAAAATTTATGACGATATCAATGTAATGTCAGTGAACAATAATGCAATCTTATAAGAAACCAAGAAAAATTATGATTTTCCCATAGTAAAGTAATCTCGACCAATGAGATCCCTCATTGTCCCGCGCGTGTGTCCGGCCGCTGCAGGGGACACACACGCGCGCGCGGGAGAGAGGGAGGGAGGGAGGCAACATGGGTCGTGCTGTACTCACAATTAGGATGAAGGTGCCCAGCAGCTCAGCCAGGAACTCCCGGGCCATCTGGTTCTTCAGCCTCAGCTTGGACTGCATCACCTCCAGCAGCTTGTTGTTGTTAGACATGCTTGGCTCTGTGTGTGTGTGTGGCAGGGGCACACCTCCCTCAGCCCTCCCGACTGAAACTATCGTCAACAAACTCGATTTTCCCGTATAGTCTCTGTCGTCCAGTTGGCGCCTGCCGGTCCGAGATGCCTCCCGCCTCTCACTCTTTAAGTAGGATGGCCTTTTCCTTTTCGGCTCTGTTCCCTCGCTTCACGGGCCCTCGAGGTCTGCCCTCGTAGGGGAACTTTTCGTGGTCTTTTATGCTCTTTGCTTTCCAAGATCTAGACAAAACTTTCTGGACAATGTTCAGTCAGTTTCTCATATCATACCAGCAGTGTTTTCTTTCAGTGACGGGTTTATCATCGGGGAACGTAAATGGTTTATCTTGTGGGGCACGACAGAGCGGAGGAGGCGGGCGGGAGACCGCAGAGCGTCGTGTGGAAGCCACGGGAGAAGGGTCGTGGAGCATCCAACCTCGTCTGCTGCCGACAGTATACTAAGCGAGGCAACCTCTCCTCCCTCCCTCCGCAACCACACCGCTTACGCTCGCTCCCGCCCCTCACCACGCGCCAGCCACACCCCCGCTCTTATCTCGCCACACAGTACAACGTTTGCCAAACACTGGCAAGTTCGTAGTAGTGCCTCAGGCGCGTCTTCCCCTCCCTGGCAGAAAGCAAAGACACACCGTCCCTTAAACGCCACCCAGAACCGTACACTCAACCATACCATTACGGTTTAGATGGATCTGTGACACACAGATGTGAAACCACTGTATCTGCAACACGTATATTTACCTTCCTGTCATTTAGGAATGTCAGTCAACAAATAACGATTATGTATTCATGATACGCAACCTTGATATGGTGTGCAGCGATGGTGGTAAGGATGCCAGATATAGAACACTTGTGATGTCGGTTGGATCCAGAATAAAAGTTGGAGAAGACTCATCTTCGCTGGTCAGATTGATTCGTAGCGATTCCCTTTAGACTTCGTGGTCAAGTATGTGTGTATGGACGGTGTAAGGGCACTATGGCCACCGCAAGACTTCGTCTATGTAGCTGGGCGGTGGGTCATTATCATACCAGAACGGGTCGGGTGCTGATGCATCAGTCTGTTGTTTCTTTCCTGGTACATGTGTTATGGTTATACGTAGTAGCTCCAGGAACAGACGAAGAATGGCTTCATCTGTTCATTCTCACTCTCTATTTGGCATGTATAATGCACCGAAACCACAGCTCCCCTATCCTCAACCAAACCTTGCAGACTATTCTGTAGCTAACCTTGACTGTCTCGTATGCCCTAGTTCAATTCATTAACAAATCGTCCTCATGCCGCTATAATTTGCTCTATCCCGCGCACGCCTCACATCCCCCTGCATATTCACGCTCCATTCCCTCACAGCATCTTTCCCTCCATCAATCCATCTCCAATTCGTTCTCACCATTCTCCTTGTCCCCTCCATTTCTAACTCATATATCCTCTTAGTCAGTCTTTCCTCACTCATACTCTACATATGTCTATACCACTTCAGCACACCTTCATTCATGCTCTTCTTACTACCACACCTCTATCTTACCCTATCATTTCTTACTCGATCAAACCTCTATCAACTACATGCAACGCCGTCGGAACTATTATACCATCTAACATACCCATCTTTGCCATCACAGACTGTGACGTCACTTTCCACACATTCCTTAGCGAGCCTTAACCATTAGCCCCCTGACCCACCCTATGACTTAGTTCCGCTTTTATGCCCACTTCCGGGTATCAAAACCACTCCACTTCCTCCAGGTTCATTACATTTAAACGCATACCCAAAACAACCTGTTTCTCGCCCCTACTATACCCAATAACCTGACTTTTATCCAAATTAGCTCTCATGTCGCTCCTAACCACACAACCCAGCTTCAGACAGTATCTGAAGCTAACAGGTCGCCCACCTAACCCCCATTAAACTCCAGACCCACCCATCTCTCCAAGAACATCACATTTCCCGTCGTGGCCACCTCATCCATAAAGAGATCACACAGCCATCGTGACATCACACATCCCTCACCTGGAATCCACTCACCATCCTCTCTTCTTACTCGCACACACGCTTTGATCTCTTGATAGAAACTCCTCACCGCTTCTCGTAGCGTTCCTGCCACATACGTTTGTAACACCATCCACAAAGCAACTCTATCAACACTATCTTACGCTTTCCCCAGATCTATAGACGCCACATAAAAATCCCTCTCTTTGTTTAAATCCTCGTTGAGGCAGTCGGTCCACAGTCTCCCCACCTGTTCTTCATCCTTTAGTGGTTGGCCAATGATATGGGTACCACGCTATGGCTAAGATACACACACACACACACACACACACACATATATATATTTTATATATATATATATATGTATATATATATATATATATATATATATATATATATATATATATATATATATATATATATATATATATATATATATGTTATCCCTGGGGATAGGGGAGAAAGAATACTTCCCACGTATTCCCTGCGTGTCGTAGAAGGCGACTAAAAGGGGAGGGAGCGGGGGGCTGGAAATCCTCCCCTCTCATTATTTTTTCTTTTTTTAATTTTCCAAAAAAAGGAATAGAGAAGGGGACAGGTGAGGATATTCCCTTAAAGGCCCAGTTCTCTGTTCTTAACGCTACCTCGCTAACGCGGGAAATGGCGAACAGTTTGAAAGAAAGAAAAAAGATATATATATACATATATATATATATATATATATATATATATATATATATATATATATATATATATATATATATATATATATTATCTATTATACTATGTCGCTGTCTCCCGCGTTACATATATAAGCGTTAATGAGACTGCCTGGATTAGGGTACTCAGTTACCCGTGCCGTCAGCTAAGAAAAATATGACTTTTCCTTCCTCTTAGAAGCATACCTTGGTGCAGCCCATCCCTAAGATAGGAGACCGCACCCACACAACTTATCATCACCCAATCGCTCTTATTCTTGCTGTCTGCAAAGCCTTCGACACTCTCCCTAACTCTCACTTTCTAAAGGGTCTAGAATTGCATTCCCATCTGTCTGATCGCCAATACGGATTTCACAGTGCACTGGGAATCTTCTCTCCTATTGCGCCTCAACTCTGGATTTTGGTGAAAGTTTTGCCGTAGCCCTCGGGGAATAACATAAGTGTCTCTGCCTTCTAAATTCCTTTCCTTTGGCTTTTCTGCTTCTCTTTGTTTCCTCTGTGATCGTTTCAGTGCCATAGTCACTGATGGAGTACTTTCCCCTTCCTGTCATACCAACATTGGTGTTCCTCAGGTTCTGTCCTATCGCCTACTCTCTTTCTTCTCTCAATAAATGATCTCTTCTCTACCTCAATCCCCGTCCTTCTATCTTCCACCTTTTAAGCCAGATATTCCTAATCACCAGACATTTTTCAGTGCTCAGGTCCACAATCTGTACATCATTTTCAATTACAGTATGTATCCTTGACCCCTAATTATGCTCCCAACTGCTACGTCACTCATCCTTACATTCAAACACCATCAATGTTATTCGATCCCAAGCAACAGAATTTCTGACCTACTCACTCACCACTGTCCAAAACACTCGCCTCTCTTCCTCCCTCCTATCGCTACTTGATGGACAAGGAATAATGATCACTCATCCTTCGTCACCTACTTTCATTTACAACCATATTAGTCTGAGTTTACTTTCTTACACTCCGTACTTTTCCACAACTCCTTCATCCGAAGTGCCACCGCGTCATTTGCACAAACCCTCACACTAACCTCGGACTTTACCCTTAGTTCATTCCCGAGCCATTCTTCTCTCTTTCCATTCACACTCTGGTGCACTCAGAGCCAGAACATCCAGGTTCCTCTCTCCAAACATACTATACATCTCTCCCGAGGCATCGAAGGGGACGAGCACTCCTTGCACGGCTCCTTCTCCTGTTCCATCTTTTAGAAACTGAAAGTATATATATATATATATATATATATATATATATATATATATATATATATATATATATATATATAATGTATATATCAATCGCCGTTTCCTGCATTTGTAGGGTAGCGCCAGGAACAGATTAGGAGAGGCTACATCCGCTCACATTCACTTTCTAGCTGTCATGTGTAATGCACCGAAACCTCAGCCCCCTATCAGCAGCCAGGCCTCACACACCTTTCCAGATTTTTCCTGGTTGTTTCATATGCCTTGATTCAGTCTATGTACAGCAAGTCGACCCCCGCATACCACATCATTCGAATTCACTTTATCCCTCACGTCTTTCACCATCCTGCCTGTTCACATTAGTGCGCGTGATCTAGTATATGCATTAAACCACGAGGAAAATGAAACACGGTAAGTTCCCAAGTGCACTTTCGTGTAACGATCACATCGTCAGCAAAGATACAAGACGAGATTGGTAAAGAAAAAAAACAAAAAAACCTTACTGGATGGTGGTGTTCGGGTCTGGCAACATGCTTGTCATAAGATTTTTATGTGGACAGGAGAGGGAACTATTTGCAAACTTTGCCCACGGCAAAGCTATCCAGTCTGTATAGACCTTCACTACTATTAACGATACAACTCTTTGTGTATCTAATAACATAAGATTCAATGATATTTCTCGTACTAAAGGAGCTACAGTTAATAACTGAATTAGCGTTACTTCTGTCAATACAATGGTCATAATCTTTAACATGATTAAACGAAGCAGTTAATTCTTGTCCTATTCTTATACTATATTTATGTTGCTTAAGGCTACTATAAAGATACTCTATATTCTGCCCAATATAAAACAAATTACAGTTTTTACAAGGTATTTTATAAACACAGCCCGCAGAATCCTGGCTGTTAGAAGGTATTATGTTTTCTATGTAAGTGTGCTTTCATATGCACTATATTCGTGTTCATATACCTCCGCGTTTTTACAGTAAGAAATGTAAAATGCTAACTGCTGGTAATGTGAGTCTGATGGGATTTGACCGGTGTAGACCCCGTTGCTCATGGATGAGAGACGAAGGGCAATCGATTATTTGTAACTGAATAATCGTGTCTCAATTAGGGGCGATCGTAGCCAAACCGTTGGCGTTCCCAACTACTACGCAAAAGGTACTGGTTCGAATCCTTAGTGTTCTATGACACAATGCTCTCCTTGACAGCATGATTCGAACCGCTACCGTTTGAAAATATTTATATCAATCTCAAAAAATTAAAGGATGGATTTTTAATGAACACGAACATTATGTCGAATGAAATACGTCATCATCATGAACAGGAGAATGCCTGATAATATTGGACTATGTGTTATCTTAACCTTCACCCCAATCCCCACCACACCCCCTTCCATCACAGAGTCATTCCTTAAACTGTACTTTAAAGTTGACAGTTTTGATTTCGTCTGTCTAAGTATAAGTAAGGTAAGTGTGTCAGCGGAAGACGTAGTGAAAGTCTCGACTCACTTGGAAAAAAAAAAAAATGTGACACCAGCATCCGGGGCTCCAACACATACCTTGACCCTGTGGGATCCAACCCAACCCATGGAACGTAAAAACCCGGGGATCATCATCCCAGCTCACACACACACACACACACACACACACACACACACACACACACACACACACACACACACACACACACACACACACACACACACACACATACACACCCACACACACACACACACACACACACACACACACACACACACACACACACACACACACCCATACCCACACACACACACACACAAACACAAATACACAGACCCACACACACACACACACACACAAACACACACGTAGATACACAGACCACGCAGACCCAAGGTCCAAGCGAGCGAGGTGGTCTGACGCAGACCCAAGGTGCAAGTGAGGTGGTCTGACGCAGACCCAAGGTCCAAGCGAGGTGGTCTGACGCAGACCCAAGGTCCATGTGAGGTGATCTGACGCAGACCCAAGGTCCACGCTAGGTCGTCTGGCCTTATTACTACTGATAAGAATGCAGTTCTCTTAAAAGCAGTGGGAGAAAAGGATGGAATAGCAAAGGCGCTCTCTCTCTCTCTCTCTCTCTCTCTCTCTCTCTCTCTCTCTCTCTCTCTCTCTCTCTCTCTCTCTCTCTCTCTCTCTCTCTCTCTCACCCTACACTCCCTCCGTCAACGCGCCGCACGGGAAACAACTAGAAAAGAAATACCTTGCAGGACTAATATGCCTTTAGCAACCAGCCCACTTGTGGACTCTGCCTCCTGCCTTGCCACCCTCTGTACTGTCGTATCAATGAGTTTAGCTCCCTCTCCCTCCAGCCCCTTATGGTAACCCAGCTATGGACCAGAATCCATCGATGGTTGACATATAACATGACCCTTCCCACTTGTGTAGCTCTGCACATACCTGTCTGTGACACTTTCCCGATTCTCAGAAGATTTGTATACCAACCTCACCACGAAGCCTGACCTCCTCCATTCCACAGTGGCTCGGGTGATGGCCACCATCGCCAACACCTTCGACTTGAGGAGAACGTCTGTACGAACAGCCAGGCTCGGGAGTAACTGCTTCACAGACGGGGGAAAGTGTAGCGGGGAAGCAATAATCACTTCCATTGTTTGGGAGACACAAATTTCTCACTGGTATTAGCAGGCGCCTCACCTATTGTTCTGAGACCCCCAGTCTCCTCCACCGGTCACTGGAGGGTGTTGGATTCCCTCACAACCGTATCTGAATCTCATTAAGCAAAGAGGACGATCGTAGCTCTAACCCGGTTCCTCCTCCACGTATGATTTCAATCCTATATATATAATCCCAGAAACAAGGTTTCAATCCTATATATAACCCCAGACACACGAGACCCCTGCAGACTCAAGGCCGCGCTCCACGCAGGGGCAGGAAACGTTGGACGCCTTGGGAGCTCGGATGTCCTTGGCGGCGATGTCACTCCCGGCCATCGACCACTGCACAGCCTGGACAAACGTGACTTCTCACTCGCGTTGAACCCACTTCCAGGTGGAGTTCAGTAACACACACACACACACACACACATATATATATCATACAAATCTCCAACAGCCAGGATCGAACCTGGGACCCCTTGTGCCAGAGGCAGGCATGCTAACCGCTAGGCTAAGGGACTGTATAATAGGAAACAACTATTCGAAATACTAAGTACTCGAATACCCTTCGTTTCACAATGGTGAGCAACGGGGTCTATCGGTTGTTTCCGAACAGAACACATAGCCAGCTGATAGCGTTTTACCGAACCTGACTGTACAACGCGGAGTTATATGAATACGAATAAAGTGTATATGAACGCGCACCTTCATAGAACATACAAACCTCCAACAGCCAGGATCGAACCTGGGACCCCTGTGCAAGAGGCAGGCATGCTAACCGATAGGCTAAGGGACAGTATAATAGGAAACAACAATTCGAAATACTAAGTACTCGAATACCCTTCGTCTCACTATGGTGAGCAACGGGGTCTATCGGTTGTTTCCGAACAGAACACATAGCCAGCTGATAGCGTTTTACCAAACCTAGCTGTTGGAGGTTTGTATGTTCTGACACATACACCCTCTTTGTCGACTTGTCTCTCATTCTCCCCATTTGTCCAAAAAATTCCAGTACACCCTCTTCAGCTCTCTGAACCATATTCTTGATATCACTACACCTTTCTCTTAGCCTGTCATTTCTTACATGCCACCATCCTCTCAATCACCACTTCCATTTTTACCCACATTAGTCTGGGTCTCACTTCCTTACAATCTCTCACACATTTCCAGAACCCCTGCTTCATTAGCAGCGCACTCCCTTCCTTACCTGTTGCTCCTACACTAACCACTGACTTTATCCCTAATTCATTTCCGAAACATTTTCTCCTATACCCTTGAGCTTTGTTTCGCTCAGATTTAGAACATTTAGGCTTCTTTCTTCAAACACACTACTTATCTCTCCCTTCTCATCTTGGTTACTTACACATATATTCAGACACCCCAGCCTGGGCCTTTGAGGAGGATGTGCGCTCCTTACTTGGCTACTTCTTCTGTTCCAACTTTTAGGAAATGAGGTACAGGAAGGGGAGGGTTTCCAGTCCCCTGCTCCCGTCTCTCCTGGTTGCCTTCTACGACACGTAGAAAATACGTGGGTAGTAATTTTTCTCCTTATATACTTGTACGTATGGACAGGCTCAGGATAGACCATTTAAACCAAGCTCAGGATAGACCATTTAAACCTGAGCCAGTTATCTCTTAACAGATTTGGACTCCATAAAGTAACATATGATCTTATAAAACTATAGTGAAATATGCACGTCGAAACCGCCACACGCCATCACAGATTTGCGTTCTCGAAATCAGATTCGTTTTCTATTGTCCTTCACAACTGATAACACTCCCTGTGTCGAACAACCACTTTGTTAACCCCTGTTCTTAACGTCTCTCCACCAGTAACAACCAATGGTTTCGTTAATCCTATGTTCATCTGTACTAAGATCATCTCCCCTAACCCTTGCTCTTTGATAATCCAGAGACGAAATGTAATACAATGTGGATGGGTCTGAGTGTCAGAACTGGTCATAAAGTTTTGAGCTAAGAAATCATCGTCTTTCCAAACTATCATCTTGAACCTTTCCAAGGCACATCTTAATATTCTAGGGATTTATATAGAGCAAGACAGGCTCGACCACATAGCGATACGGTAAAGATTTGAGAAAAATTATGGTAAAAATTGTGTCAGATCCATATGTAGAGCAGATCAGCAGGACAGCATAGCCCATGACCTACCCAGGGTCTGCACGCCATCGTGAACAACAGTTCGTCCAACACGACACCTGGCCACAGGCGGAGGGAGGAAGCACCGTGGGCCAAACACGACACCTGGCCACAGATGGAAGGAGGAAGCACCGTGGGCCAAGCACGACACCTGGCCACAGACGGAGGGAGGAAGCACCGTGGGCCAAGCACGACACCTGGCCACAGATGGAAGGAGGAAGGACCGTGGGCCAAGCACGACACCTGGCCACAGACGGAGGGAGGAAGCACCGTGAGCCAAGTACGACACCTGGCCACAGGCGGAGGGAGGAAGCACCGTGAGCCAAGCACGACACCTGGCCACAGACGGAGGGAGGAAGGACCATGGGCCAAGCACGACACCTGGCCACAGACGGAGGGAGGAAGCTCCGTGGCCAAGCACGACACCTAGCCACAGACGGAGGGAGGAAGCACCGTGAGCCAAGCACGACACCTGGCCACAGATGGAAGGAGGAAGCACCGTGGGCCAAGCACGACACCTGGCCACAGATGGAGGGAGGAAGCACCGTGGGCCAAGCACGACACCTGGCCACAGATGGAGGGAGGAAGCACCGTGAGCCAAGCACGACACCTGGCCACAGACGGAGGGAGGAAGCACCGTGGGCCAAGCACGACACCTGGACACAGACGGAGGGAGGAAGCACCGTGGGCCAAGCACGACACCTGGCCACAGACGGAGGGAGGAAGCACCGTGGGCCAAGCACGACACCTGGTCACAGACGGAGGGAGGAAGCACCGTGGGCCAAGCACGACACCTGGCCACAGATGGAGGGAGGAAGCACCGTGGGCCAAGCACGACACCCTGCCACAGACGGAGGGAGGAAGCACAGTGGGCCAAGCACGACACCTGGCCACAGATTGAGGGAGGAAGCACTGTGCGCCAAGCACGACACCCTGCCACAGACGGAGGGAGGAAGCACCGTGGGCCAAGTACGACACCTGGCCACAGATGGAGGGAGGAAGCACCGTGGGCCAAGCACGACACCTGGCCACAGATGGAAGGAGGAAGCACCGTGGGCCAAGCACGACACCTGGCCACAGATGGAGGGAGGAAGCACCGTGGGCCAAGCACGACACCTGGCCACAGATGGAGGGAGGAAGCACCGTGAGCCAAGCACGACACCTGGCCACAGACGGAGGGAGGAAGCACCGTGGGCCAAGCACGACACCTGGACACAGACGGAGGGAGGAAGCACCGTGGGCCAAGCACGACACCTGGCCACAGACGGAGGGAGGAAGCACCGTGGGCCAAGCACGACACCTGGCCACAGATGGAAGGAGGAAGCACCGTGGGCCAAGCACGACACCTGACCACAGACGGAGGGAGGGACCACCATGGGCCAAGCACGACACCTGGCCACAGACGGAGGGAGGAAGCTCCGTGGCCAAGCTCGACACCTGGCCACAGACGGAGGGAGGGACCACCGTGGGCCAGGCACGACACCTGGCCACAGACGGAGGGAGGGAGGGAGGAAGGGCCGTGGGCCAAGCACAAAAGCACAATGATACACAATGGGGGGAAGCAATAATGATGGAGCTTCAAGCAGTAAAGCATGCATCTTCCAGAGAGAGTAAAACACAAACAATAACAGATCTCAATGATGACGAGAGGCTGGGAGAACATGGCTTCTCATGGTGACGGGGAGTCATGATGGCTCGTCTTCTGAGAGGACATACATACAGGGGGGATCTCTCACACCTGCGTGTCACTGAGCACACTAGAATGAAAGCGGTTCATATACCCCATCATAACAAGGTCTTATCTCCCTACACACACACCAGCGTGGATATTGGGAACAGCATGTGCAATGTAAACCAAATGAAGTAGTGATCAAATGATGATTGGGTTTTATTATTATTAGGTAAATGAGGGCGTAAAGAGAGCAGTGTTTAAACCGTCCTCAAAGAGGAGATATGAATATGGAAACTACACAGAACTCAACAATTTCTGTGGTAATATAAACTGGAGAATGGGGTTCAATAGCCATTAACCAGTTGAAAGCAGTGAATGTTTCTGTGAAATTGACCCATATAAGTCTTATAGTCCCAATGAAATTGTTCAGTATGTGCTGAAGATGTGGGGAAATACACCTTGACATACCACTTGGGGATGTTGTATGAGATATTGCTGGAGAGGGAGCTGAGGGAATGGAAAAAGGAAAATGTCGTACCTATCTTTAAGAGAGGAGACTGGGAATGCGCTGAGCCACTGACCAGTCTCCAAGACGAGCGTGGACTGTAAAGTACTGGAAGAGGGAGTCGGAAAGCAAATAGATAAGTCACTACAAAGGAGTAGAGAGAAACAGCACGGCTTCAAGGATGCTTCTAAAAGAGAGTGAGCTCCGTTTTAGACAAAAAAAAAACTTGATAGACTGTCTGTGTCCAAAGAGCCAGAAAGCCTTTGAAACGGAGCCATACAGAAGGCTGGTCAAGAAGCCGGATCTTCAGGGCAGAAATGAGAGAGGGATTCTTTCAATGGACCAAAGGTTCTCTTAGTGGAAGGGAACAAAGGGAGCATTTCAGGGTAGCCATCTCGAAGAGGTTGGAGGCCACCAGCAGCGTGCCTATCGGGTCATTTCTGGAACCACTGGTCTTCTTGATCTATGGAATTGACTTAGAAGGATTGGACTGCTACCTGCATATGTTTGCTGATGATGCCACAGTCATAAGGGAGTTGAAAAGCGAAGAGCTTTCCAACTTACAAGGGGATCTAGACAATCTCCAAAGTTGCATTGATACGTAATTGACGAAATTCAAACTAAACAAATGTACTGTAGAATAATCTTATCGGACACAGCGACATACAGACTCGATAAGAATATTATCTAGTAGGAAAAAAGGTGAAGAAATCTGTTTCGAGAGAGATATGATAGTAAACATCGTCCCTCACCACTAGCCAGTGTCCTACATTCGTGGAACAGTATAGGAGACAAACTGTCTGCTAGCATATGATAATTTAGCAATCACTTATATCGAGAAGAGAATACCCAGCAAGCTGTTCACATCCTAAATGAGGCCAAACCTAGAAATGCCTTTTATGTACGGACATCAAATCTAAGGAAGCACAAAGAACTTACAGAGAAGGTCTAGAGGAGGGCAACAAATATGGCACTATAATTAAGTAAGCTGAAATACAAAGAAATGCTACATGATCTAAATTTATCCAACACTGATTAAACTGATCCAACTTGGAAGAGAGAAGAGAAAGGGAGGATCTGATCATAACTTTTAAGTTCTCAAACCAGACTGATGACGTCAACAGTGAATAGTCCTCAAAAGATGCAAGGATAGACAACCTAGAGGCCATAACATTAAGTCAAAGGAAATTATTTTTTTTGATGGATTTAAAGTGCTTCTATAACACTTATATGGCAGTGGATGAATGGAAGAAAGTGAATGATACAAGTGCAAATGTAGACGACATTTGCAAGTTACAAAGTTGTTTGAGAGCAAGGAACGTTTAGGAGATGGGGGCCCCACGAGTGTGAATATCGCTCCCTGTGTTGTATAAATGATTACATCGAGCCGTGGGTGGAACACCACGGGCCAAGCACAACACCTGGCCAGGGAGGGAGGGTGGGAGGGAACACCACGAGCCAAGCACAACACCTGGCCAGGGAGGGAGGGAACACCACGGGCCAAGCACAACACCTGGCCAGGGAGGGAGGGTGTGAGGGAACACCACGGGCCAAGCACAACACCTGGCCAGGGATGGAGGGTGGGAGGGAACACCACGGGCCAAGCACAACACCTGGCCAGGGATGGAGGGTGGAAGGGAACACCACGGGCCAAGCACAACACCTGGCCAGGGAGGGAGGGAACACCACGGGCCAAGCACAACACCTGGCCAGGGATGGAGGGTGGGAGGGAACACCACGGGCCAAGCACAACACCTGGCCAGGGAGGGAGGGAACACCACGGGCCAAGCACAACACCTGGCCAGGGAGGAAGGGAGGGAGGGAACACCATGGGCCAAGCACAACACCTGGTCAGGAAGGGAGGAAACACCACGGGCCAAACACAACACCTGGCCAGGGATAGAGGGTGGGAGAGAACACCACGGCCCAAGCACAACACCTGGCCAGGGAGGAAGGCAGGGAGGGAACACCATGGGCCAAGCACAACACCTGGCCAGGGAGGAAGGGAGGGAGGGAACACCACGGGCCAAGCACAACACCTGGTCAGGAAGGGAGGAAACACCACGGGCCAAACACAACACCTGGCCAGGGATGGAGGGAGGGAGGGAACACCACGGGCCAAGCACAACACCTGGCCAGGGAGGAAGGGAGAGAGGGAACACCACGGGCCAAGCACAACACCTGGCCAGGGAGGAAGGGAGGGAGGGAACACCACGGGCCAAGCACAACACCTGGCCAGGGAGGAAGGGAGAGAGGGAACACCACGGGCCAAACACAACACCTGGCCAGGGATGGAGGGAGGGAGGGAACACCACGGGCCAAGCACGACACCTGGCCAGGGAGCACCACGGGCCGAGCAGCAGCCAGTGATGGGTGACAGCGTAAGGGATGGGAGGCGGGTGGTCGGTTCGGGCGGTTCCCACAGCCACAGCGGGCGGACGGGCGGGCGGGCGGGAGGCGGTGGACGGGTGGGTTATTGTGGCTGGTGAACAGCGGCACATGAGGGAAGCTGTTGCCCAGACACCGCTGAGGAAGAGGTCTGCCTCGAGGACGAGACCTGCCCCGAGGAGGAGATGGAGGAGGAGGAGGAGATGGAGAAGGAGGAGGCCTTCCCCCAGGCGCGCCACAGGTGTGTGAGGGATGCCTCGTACATGACAGTGACTCCCAGGCGCGTCACAGGTGTGTGAGGGAGGCCTCGTACATGACAGTGACTCCCAGGCGCGTCACAGGTGTGTGAGGGAGGCCTCGTACATGACAGTGACTCCCAGGCGCGTCACAGGTGTGTGAGGGATGCCTCGTACATGACAGTGACTCCCAGGCGCGTCACAGGTGTGTGAGGGAGGCCTCGTACATGACAGTGACTCCCAGGCGCGTCACAGGTGTGCGAGGGATGCCTCGTACATGACAGTGTCTCCCAGGCGCGTCACAGGTGTGTGAGGGAGGCCTCGTACGTGACAGTGACTCCCAGGCGCGTCACAGGTGTGTGAGGGAGGCCTCGTACATGACAGTGACTCCCAGGCGCGTCACAGGTGTGTGAGGGAGGCCTCGTACATGACAGTGACTCCCAGGCGCGTCACAGGTGTGTGAGGGATGCCTCGTACATGACAGTGACTCCCAGGCGCGTCACAGGTGTGTGAGGGAGGCCTCGTACATGACAGTGACTCCCAGGCGCGTCACAGGTGTGTGAGGGAGGCCTCGTACATGACAGTGACTCCCAGGCGCGTCACAGGTGTGTGAGGGAGGCCTCGTACATGACAGTGACTCCCAGGCGCGTCACAGGTGTGTGAGGGAGGCCTCGTACATGACAGTGACTCCCAGGCGCGTCACAGGTGTGTGAGGGAGGCCTCGTACATGACAGTGACTCCCAGGCGCGTCACAGGTGTGTGAGGGAGGCCTCGTACATGACAGTGACTCCCAGGCGCGTCACAGGTGTGTGAGGGAGGCCTCGTACATGACAGTGACTCCCAGGCGCGTCACAGGTGTGTGAGGGAGGCCTCGTACATGACAGTGACTCCCAGGCGCGTCACAGGTGTGTGAGGGAGGCCTCGTACGTGACAGTGACTCCCAGGCGCGTCACAGGTGTGTGAGGGAGGCCTCGTACATGACAGTGACTCCCAGGCGCGTCACAGGTGTGTGAGGGAGGCCTCGTACGTGACAGTGACTCCCAGGCGCGTCACAGGTGTGTGAGGGAGGCCTCGTACATGACAGTGACTCCCAGGCGCGTCACAGGTGTGTGAGGGAGGCCTCGTACATGACAGTGACTCCCAGGCGCGTCACAGGTGTGTGAGGGAGGCCTCGTACATGACAGTGACTCCCAGGCGCGTCACAGGTGTGTGAGGGATGCCTCGTACATGACAGTGACTCCCAGGCGCGTCACAGGTGTGTGAGGGATGCCTCGTACATGACAGTGTCTCCCAGGCGCGTCACAGGTGTGTGAGGGATGCCTCGTGGTTTCGTGGTGGAGCATCAGCGGTGAGGCCCGTGTAGTGGCGGAGCGGACCGCCCATCACTGCAACGTTCAGTCACGTACGAGTTTCCCTCCTCATCTCCAACACCTCTACCCTCTCTCTCTCTCTCTCTCTCTCTCTCTCTCTCTCTCTCTCTCTCTCTCTCTCTCTCTCTCTCTCTCTCTCTCTCTCAACCACCTCCTCTGTGTTTGTTTGTTCTGTCAGTTTGTTTTGCATTTGTCTCTCCGTTTGTTTGTATCTGTCTGTTTCTTTGTATGTGTCTTGTTTGTTTATTTCTGTATACATGTCAGGGTGTGCTTGTCTCTGTATTTGCGAAGTACATGTCTTTGTGTATCTTTTTTATATGCTCGTCAATGTGTTGGCGTGTGTTTGCCAAGAAGAAGAAGAAGAGGAATTCATAATAATAATAATAATAATAATAATAATAATAATAATAATGATAATGATAATTATGATAATAAATATAATAATGACAATAATGATAATGAAAATAATAATAATAATAATAATAATAATAATAATAATAATAATAATAATAATAATAGATGATATATATTAATATTAATAATAATAATAATAATGATAATAATGATAATAATAATGATAATAATAATAATAATAATAATAATAATAATAATAATAATAATAATGATAATAATAATAATAATAATAATAATACACTTACTAAATGAACTAAATGAACTGACATCAAAGGCTGGAAATACACTGACATAAAAAAAAAAAATACAAGCAGTAAAGAAAACCTCATAGCCAGTGTGTCGTCAAGACAACATTGATTAGAAATGACGTCGAATGACTGTGTTCCCGCAACGCCCAGGATGGCAGCCACGTCCACTCGATGGAAACCCAGGCCAAATAAGGCCGGTGATGCGTCTTCCCAACGTCCCTATCTGGTGAACGTAGGACCACGGAGACGTAAGCGTTCTGTGTGTACGTTCTGTATGATACGTTCTTGTGATGCGTTCAATATGATATGCATAATGTTGGAAGGATGGCTGGTGTCCAAAGCGCCGGTGAGAAAGTGTAACTCGAGCATGTCTGGGACGTGTAGTTTCAGATGGACGTAAGTCGTGTTGTGTGGATTTTAATATTAAGTTATGTAGGGGATGTAGGTTGCTCAGTGTGAGTGTATATACATGAGGGTAACTCACAGTTCTTGAAGTTTAAGTCCAATAGTGAGTGTAGGTTGATCAGTATGAGTGTATGTACATGAGGGTAACTCACAGTTCTTGAAGTTTATCTCCAATAGTGAGTGTAGGTTGCTCAGTGTGAGTGTATATACATGAGGGTAACTCACAGTTCTTGAAGTTTAAGTCCAACAGTGAGTGTAGGTTGCTCAGTATGAGTGTATGTACATGAGGAAAACTCACAGTTCTTGAAGTTTAAGTCCAACAGTGAGTGTAGGTTGCTCAGTGTGAGTGTATATATATGAGGATAACTCACAAGTTTATCTCCAGCACATGATGATGAGGAATGTCTTGCAATGAGGCGACCATTGTCGTCTCTACACCATGACTGGTCTCTCCTTCGTGCCTGGGTTCTACACGACACAATGTATGTTTACTCAGATATTTACACAGTGGGTCATTATACACACTTGAGGGGTGTGTGTTATAGCCACTGAGTAATCTCATTATGTGAATGATGGGCCTCTGTTACTTCACTGCTTCATGAATGGTGAGCCACCATGACCTTATTCTGTCATGAATGGTGAGCCACCATGAGCTTATTTATGAATGGTGAGCTACCATGACCTTATTCTCAGTCATGAATGGTGAGCTACCATGACCTTATTCATGAATGGTGAGCTACCATGACCTTATTCTCAGTCATGAATGGTGAGCTAGCATGACCTTATTCTCAGTCATGAATGGTTAGCCACCATGACCTTATTCATGAATGGTGAGCTACCATGACCTTATTCTCAGTCATGAATGGTGAGCTACCATGACCTTATTCTCAGTCATGAATGGTGAGCTAGCATGACCTTATTCTCAGTCATGAATGGTGAGCTACCATGACCTTATTCTCAGTCATGAATGGTGAGCTACCATGACCTTATTCATGAATGGTGAACTTCCATGACCTTATTCTCAGTCATGAATGGTGAGCTACCATGACCTTATTCATGAATGGTGAGCTACCATGACCTTATTCTCAGTCATGAATGGTGAGCTACCATGACCTTATTCTCAGTCATGAATGGTGAGCTACCATGACCTTATTCATGAATGGTGAGCTACCTTGACCTTATTCTCAGTCATGAATGGTGAGCTACCATGACCTTATTCTCAGTCATGAATGGTGAGCTACCATGACCTTATTCTCAGTCATGAATGGTGAGCTACCATGAGCTTACGCACCTCCATGACTGGTGAGGGCCTGAGCTGTGAGGTCTTTGACTGGTGAAGTACACGAACCGTAGTCATAGCTTCCCAAGAGATGAAGATTTCTGGCCTCACACCTCACACCTCCTGAGTGACGAAGCTCTTTGAGTAATGCATTACCCCATGTTTTGGAAACCCCAGTAAGCTTACTGGAACGTAAAAGAAGACAGGCGCACAGCTTACTGAAATGCGAGTTAAAAGCTTAACCAACAGCCATTAGTACGACCCTCGAGCACGACGGTACGACCCTCGAGCAAGACGGTACGACCCTCGAGCACAACGGTACGACCTTCGAGCAAGACGGTACGACCTTCGAGCACGACGGTACGACCCTCGAGCACGACGGTACGACCATTGAGCAAGACGGTACGACCCTCGAGCATGACGGTACGGCCCTCTAGCACGACGTTACGACCCTCGAGCACGACGGTGCGACCCTCGGGCACGACGGTACGACCCTCGAGCACGACGGTGCGACCCTCGGGCACGTCGGTACGACCCTCGAGCAAGACGGTACGACCCTCGAGCACGACGGTACGACCCTCGAGCATGACGGTACGACCCTCGAGCACGACGGTACGACCCTCGAGCATGACGTTACGACCCTTGACAACGGCGATACGACCCTCGAGCATGACGGTACGACCCTTGACAACGACGGTACGACCCTTGACAACGAAGGTACGACCGTCAGGTATGATGGCCTGATGTTTAACAAGACCCTTTAAGGGTTTATTCAAAGGCCAAGACCACCATACCTCAAGGTCATAGTGTCCTGTACGAGGGCTGTACCGCTGGGTTGAAGACCCGCCTCGCTCTCTGCAGACCCCCTGATGTTGAGGGAAAGACCCATAGCCTGGCTGGTTTGTTGATCTGGGGCGACGAACGCCTCCGGGCCTCACGTTCAATGGTTACTGTGTGTCTGTGTGTGTGTGTGTGTGTGTGTGTGTCTTGCCTCCGGCGTTGCTCACGGCAGATTTGACGTTGCTCTGGCTCTGTGGAGCGCCCTCGTCATTTCGATCCTGTTACTTCACAAAATACTGTTATCATTTAGCGTAGTGTAGTGTTCTCAAGTGATGGTCGTAAGGCCCAATTTTATATCGATTCAATCGCATAAGTTTCTTAATTTTCCAAAGGTAGTTGCATTTACTTCCTCTCCTCTTATCTCGTTTCTCGCGTCCACACCTCTAACTAATAACTGCTTCCTCAGAGTCCTGAGGAGATCACACTTTCCCATGTTCCAGCTGAGGTCGAACGTACATGTCTTCCAAAACAACTCACTCGCTACGTAAATGAAGGCAATTTTGACTGCGACCAATATATATGTACTTTGCCTCTCTTACAGTCCTTCTCACATGATGTTTTGGTAATAATTCCTACCTGATGTTAACTCCTAAGTCCCTTTCACAGTATGACTCTTGCAATTTGAATCTATTGATATGGTATTCACCATCTAAGGCAGTTTAAACTCACTTCCCATCTTCATAACTCCATTTTTCAAGGGATGAACTTGGTCACTATGTTCAAACCCTTCAGCATCTTGTCTGAGTCTCCTCTCAACATTTCGCAGCCTCTGTTACTTGGCACCTCTTTCATAATTTCGGCATCATCAGCGAACACCTTCAGGCATCATATCGCCTAGTCTGACGAATCATATACGTACATTAGAAACACTAAGAGCCCCAGCACTGAGCCCTGAGGTACACCAATGTTACCTTCGCCCAGCTTGAGATTTCCATGGCGTGTGCTCCTTCTTCGCTCCCAGTTTGGTACCTGTCATTCCCATTGAGTACCCCTTCATACCAGCCAGCGAGGTATTGGAGCTTTAGAGACATCATTAAAGCCCTGGTGGTAGTGGCAGCATTCGATATTAAGATCGCTTCAGACATTACGATGGAACACCTCGAAACTGTGCCAGTGTGATATTGTGACCGCCAGAATACGTCGAGGTTACAGGTACGCTTGGCAAGTTACAGAAAACCATGACCCATAGACACCCCAAGTGTTGGCTCTGCTCTACATCTGAGAGATAGAGACTTCAATAGTATATTGCTGTGTGTCCTGTAATCAGTTATTTCAGACCTCAAGGCCAGATATAACGAGTATGTTGTGATCATTTCAAATACGTTGATCCTCTCGAGGATAATCTTTTTGATGGTGTTGAGACCCTTGTGTCCCGCATGTGAGGGGATCTCCTCGAAAAACTGAATATCTTAATGGTGGAAGAGACAGTGTCCTGTTGTGCACACTCATCTGGGAGCGCTGCAGGAGCTGGTGTGGAGACAGACAGGAAAACAACGTGAGCTCGAAATTGAATTGGTCTTATGAATTGATCCTACACTGATTGTGAACGAATGTGGTCTTTTTTTGTCTGTTTTCCTAGCGCTATCTCGCTGAAGCAGGGGGTAGCGATGCTGTTTCCTGTGGGGCGGTGTGGCGCCGTGAATAGATGAAGGCAAGCAAGTATGAATATGTGCATGTGTATATATGTATATGTCTGTGTGTGTATATGTACATGTATGTATATGTGTATATGTTAATATGTATAAGTAGGTGTATATATATGTATATGTCTATATATCTAGGTATGTGTATGTGCGTATATCGGCGTTTCCATATTGCAGTGGAATTTATTAAAAAAGGGGGTGACTGTATTGTTGACTGGTTGGTAAGGTTATTTAATGTATGTATGACTCATGGTGAGGTGCCTGAGGATTGGCGGAATGCGTGCATAGTGCCATTGTACAAAGGCAAAGGGGATAAGAGTGAGTGCTCAAATTACAGAGGTATAAGTTTGTTGAGTATTCCTGGCAAATTATATGGGAGGGTATTGATTGAGAGGGTGAAGGCATGTACAGAGCATCAGATTGGGGAAGAGCAGTGTGGTTTCAGAAGTGGTAGAGGATGTGTGGATCAGGTGTTTGCTTTGAAGAATGTATGTTAGAAATACTTAGAAAAGCAAATGGATTTGTATGTAGCATTTATGGATCTGGAGAAGGCATATGATAGAGTTGATAGAGATGCTCTGTGGAAGGTATTAAGAATATATGGTGTGGGAGGCAAGTTGTTTGAAGCAGTGAAAAGTTTTTATCGAGGATGTAAGGCATGTGTACGTGTAGGAAGAGAGGAAAGTGATTGGTTCTCAGTGAATGTAGGTGTGCGGCAGGGGTGTGTGATGTCTCCAAGGTTGTTTAATTTGTTTATGGATGGGGTTGTTAGGGAGGTGAATGCAAGAGTTTTGGAAAGAGGGGCAAGTATGAAGTCTGTTGGGGAGGAGAGAGCTTGGGAAGTGAGTCAGTTGTTGTTCGCTGATGATACAGCGCTGGTGGCTGATTCATGTGAGAAACTGCAGAAGCTGGTGACTGAGTTTGGTAAAGTGTGTGAAAGAAGAAAGTTAAGAGTAAATGTGAATAAGAGCAAGGTTATTAGGTACAGTAGGGTTGAGGGTCAATTCAATTGGGAGGTGAGTTTGAATGGAGAAAAACTGGAGGAAGTGAAGTGTTTTAGATATCTGGGAGTGGATCTGTCAGCGGATGGAACCATGGAAGCGGAAGTGGATCATAGGGTGGGGGAGGGGGCGAAAATTTTGGGAGCCTTGAAAAATGTGTGGAAGTCGAGAACATTATCCCCGAAAGCAAAAATGGGTATGTTTGAAGGAATAGTGGTTCCAACAATGTTGTATATATATATATATATATATATATATATATATATATATATATATATATATATATATATATATATATCTTCTTTTCTTTTTTTTTAAACTATTCGCCATTTCCCGCGTTAGCGAGGTAGCGTTAAGAACAGAGGACTGGGCCTTTTTTGGAATATCCTCACCTGGCCCCCTCTGTTCCTTCTTTTGGAAAATTTAAAAGGAAAACGAGAGGGGAGGATTTCCAGCCCCCCGCTCCCTCCCCTTTTAGTCGCCTTCTACGACACGCAGGGAATACGTGGGAAGTATACTTAATCCCCTATCCCCAGGGATAATATACATATATATATATATATATATATATATATATATATATATATATATATACGAACAAAGTGCATATGAACGAGCACCTTCCTAGAACATACAAACCTCCAACAGCCACGATCGAACCCGGGACCCCCGATGGGAAATGACCGGTGTAGACCCCGTTGCTCACCAACGTGAGACGAAGGGCATTCGAGTACATAGTATTCGAATAGGTATTTCCTATTAGCCAGACCTATAGCCCAGCGGTAGCATTCCCGCCTGTGGCACAGGGATCCCGGGTTCGATCCTGGCTGTTGGAGGTTTGTATGATATATATATATATATATATATATATATATATATATATATATATATATATATATATATATATAGGGGGGATAGGGGAGAAAGAATACTTCCCACGTATTCCCTGCGTGTCGTAGAAGGCGACTAAAAGGGGAGGGAGCGGGGGGCTGGAAATCCTCCCCTCTCGTTTTTTTTTTTAATTTTCCAAAAGAGGGAACAGAGAATTGCGCCAGGTGAGGGTATTCCCTCAAAGGCCCAGTCCTCTGTTCTTAACGCTACCTCGCTAATGCGGGAAATGGCGAATAGTTTGAAAGAAAGAAAAGATATATATATATATATATATATATATATATACTCTTGCCTGAGCCAGGTACCCATTTGATCAAGCAACCTCCTCGGGGTGGATGAACAGCTTGGGGGGATGAGGAAGGTATCATAACGGGCAATCCTGGAGTGGCCGGCCAGTCACCACACATGAACGGTGAGGAGCAGCGGCCGCGCGCCTCCCTTACTCTGGCCCAAACGGGAGCACATGACGACGGCTCACGGGAGCAGTGGGCCAAAACAGTCCCCGTAGAAGAGAGAGAGAGAGAGAGAGAGAGAGAGAGAGAGAGAGAGAGAGAGAGAGCAACACCGCGACGTCCAGACTGGTGTTGCCGGGTGGGGGAGGAACCAGTGAGACAGATGGCTCGTGTAAACTCCACCCTCGGTGACAGAGAGGCGCGGAGGAGGTGATGCTGTGGACCAACACAGTTCTACCCACAGCGCCACCAGGAGGCATCGGCTCGTCCATCTCACACAAACTAGGACGTACACTGAACACCTCCCTAGCTGACAATCGCCCACTGTTGCAGCCCCATGAAAAAAAAAAATAGCATTGACGTAGGCTCTGAGCAATGTCCTTGATACCCGGGTGGTCAACAGCTGATAACATCATCCAATGCTACCCCTTCATATGGGGTTTTAGGGGGTGGGTGGGTGTATGGGGGTAGCAGCCCCATAGTCCGTGGGTGTGGTGTTCTGTTCACTGCTTGTTACGACCCCCAGTTGTTCGTCATTGCACTCAGATCTCGCCTCCTGAGTGTTGGAGAAATGGGGTCAAATATTGAGTATTTCAGGGTAATCTCTCTCGAGCAAGGGTTCTAAGGGTTAGGTCAAAGGTCAGGCCATCATACCCCACGGGTCGTATCGTCGTGCTCAAGGGTCGTGCCGTCGTGTTCAAGGGTCATACCGCCGTGCTCAAGGGTCATACCGTCGTTCTCAAGGGTCGTACCGTCGTGCGCAAGGGATTCAGTCGTCCTCTGGCCGTTCTCTCTCTCTCTCTCTCTCTCTCTCTCTCTCTCTCTCTCTCTCTCTCTCTCTCTCTCTCTCTCTCTCTCAGATCAATCCCTCCCACAGCTTCAAACACACAGTGTCTTCCCATGCCACATCCCCTCCTCCAGGCTGTTGCAGGTCGCTGGTATCATACGTATGTACACCACTTAACACTGTAGCCGAGACGGTTCGATCCCATACTTGTGGATGTCGAGTGTCTTTCCGCCAGCGTCCTGCTCACGCCACAACACACACGAAAGTAAATATAGTAACGGTACAGATGTACACTGTACGTGTTGTTCAGTGGCGACCAACAGCTCAAGGCCAGCGAGCCAGGATACGCGCTGCGCCAGGATATGCGCTGGACGCTGTGGGTGTGCGTTAGTTCAGCGATCATCCAGGTTACATGACCGTTGGCGCACGAAGCGGACGGATATTTTGGCCGGGATGGAGGGTGTTGGAGCTAGGGGTGTCTTCCTTACCCTCAACCCACACCACCTCCTCCTCCTCCTCCTCCCGACTTTCTAACGCTGAACAGTCTCATATACACGTCTCCTGTGGCTTCCAGGTTATATCTAATGGGAAACCAGAGAAATGGGAAGGCTTCTAAACACCTTAAAGATTACTTGGGTTTCTTCCCCTTCTTTAAGCAAGACCTCCCCAATGGACACACATTTTCGGCCCATGCTGGAGAGCCTGCGTTAGGTTCGCCACTGCATTCATATCTACTATCATTACGGCTTGATATGATCGAGATAACAGCCTCCTCGAGACGTCTCTTCAATCGTACCATCGGTGGACCACGAGAGATATACTGGCGAGACATCTGCGTACATAACGAGCCAGTTTCCTCCTTCCCCCGCCGCGAGCCGCACCCCCAACCCTCCACCAATCGCAGGTCTCTGCGCCCGTGACGTGTCAGACACTCCCTCAGGAAGCGGAGGCGCCAGACGGCAGAAACCCTACACCTTGGGTACGATGCATAGTTACCTCTTCTTTATCTCCATCAATTTCAATGGTTTATTCCTAGACAGATGAACCAGGATCCTAGTGCTGTTGCTTAGGTACCCCTGTACAACACGACCAGAGGCATCTGGCAAGTGTCACGAGTACATATAACAATGGGGCTTAACTAAGGCCTAAAGGAAGGAAGGACATTCCTTCATCATTGTTTACATAACACCTGGCCAGTACGGGGAGGATCATCGCGTCCCTCCGTCAGTGGGGTCGTGGATCGGTGGTCCGCCAGGCGTCACGGAGCCGTTGTGTGTGGGGCGACATCACAAACGGTAGTGGACAAGGGTGCTGCTGTCGCGTCTTTGGCGTCATGCACAAGCGCGTTGCTCGGGGGAGGCGCAGGGGATGATGCCAGTCTCCCAAAGCAAAGTCGTACCCGTGACGCTTACCCACAGACATACGAGAGGTTAGGGAGTTGACGGAGGGGACCGTCCATCTCGCGTACGCTGCCTAGTCACCACTTCTTCATGTCGATCTTCCTCTGTTTCCCTGATCTGTTGTCCTCCACTTGTATGTAGGTGTTTGTTTGTCCACGTCCCTGGCTGTAGGTCCATTCTAAACTAACTCTCTTTGTGTCTTCGCGCGTATGTTATCCTTTATACGAATAATCCGGTCATGAATTAAGCTAAAGATAAATAGAAGAAACATATGTCATAGAAAACTGAAAAATCGGCTTAAAAAAAGACAGGTCTGTCTGGACTGATATGAGAAGGTACGAGAGTTCCATAGCTTAACTCTTACTCTTCTCTCTTTTTTTCGTGGATGAATCTAAGACTTTTAACCTTTCCCTATAACACAGCTCTCTCAATTCCGGCACCATCTTTCATCCCCTCCTCTGGACCTTCTCTACTCGTTCTTCGTGTCTCTTCAAGTGCAGTGTCCAAACATGAGAGGCATTTTCTAATGTTGGCCAAATGCAGGAGGTGAACAGCTTGCCGATTCTCCTAATGGGGGACTCTGGCGACAGGTCGAGGAGGATGTCAATTCAGTTTCTTTCGCACATAGATTCCTGCTTCCTATTTCCCGCTGAAGTACACTCATACTAAGGTCTTCTTTCACTCTGTTCCACCCTCATTACTTGGTATTCACTTGGGTTGAATTTCATCACGCCAACTCTTAAGAGTCTGTCGAGATCCCTTTGTAAGTTAAGTCATTCAGTCCCCGAAGAGCAGTGGTGCCAGGAGAGAACCCCGCAGCACGCCACTGGTGACCATCTCATTTCGAGAAGGTTTCCAGACAAGTTTCCTTGTTTCCTTCGACTAAGGTAAGGTTCTATCGATCGAAGGCGTCTCTCCTTCATTCCTGCCTGAAGATCCAGCCTCTCTACCAGTGACAAATGCTTTTTTGGCATTCCAGATATAGACAATCCACCGTTCGACTAATGCAAAACTCACTCTCTCGTAGAAATCTAATATACTCGTTACACACGACCTCCTTTCCATGGAGTCGTGTTATCCATCACTTACGTGAACTATTATCTGCAGAGCGACATCCACTTGCTCTGTGATTATCTTTTCCAACACCTTACAGAACACACTCATCTGGGAGACTGGCCTACAAGTTCATGCTACCCCTCCTGCCATTCTTTCTAACACATAGGTGTGACATTTGAACACTTCCACTCCCTCGGCATTTAACCTTTTCCTCAGCACCATCTCGCATAACATTTCATCTAACTCATGGCTAGGGCACTACCCAGCCAGTCCTCACGAACTGGAATAAGGTGATCTATAGAGGAAAAGAGAACCAACACTGTGGTTCAATCGGGCAAATAGGTTAGATTTTAAGATCAAGCAGAGCTGACGAATCTGATTGCTTTGCATCCAATTCTGTCCCCAAATACGAGCTGGAACCTTCCGTACGTGATAGACGTATTCTATACAAAGACAATTCAATTCTCGTCATCTAGGCCACTGTCCAGAAGAGAAGGATCTGCGGCATCTAAACAGGTTTTCCAGTTCCTTTAGACACTTGTGTAATGTGGAGTTTTCAAGCCAGATTAAATGTTGATATGTGTATGTGTGCTGCATGCGTGAGTGTGTGCCCACATTCGCGCATGTACACATACACGGATGTGTATGTGTACTCTCATGTGCCCCATTTTAGCAAGAGGGATAAGAACATTTTTGATTTAGAAATACGAGAAGATAACTACATTGACACTGGAGACGTCAATAGTGGTGCTTTGTGGCATGACCAGCGAAGTGGGAGACGCCAGCGAATCGCCCGTTTAATTGGTCGGTTGTGGTTGTTGGAGGCTCTAAGCCTACTAACAACCAGGGTCATTAAGGCCGTCAAGGTCTAGTTATAACCTCCCCCAGCCGGAGAAATCTTTAACGCCTTCTTCAGGTGATAAAGATCATCCTTGGACTCCATAGGCATTCAGTGCACCGAAGAGTAATAGTCCCAGGACCGAACCTAGCAGCACGCCACTGGTCATCTCAACTCAGTGGAGCGCCCGAGCAAGCCTAGGTTACCACAGCTGCAATAGGTATCCCTCAAGTACCCCACAGTTATATATAATCACTGGAGATACGATCACAAATCTGTACATCATCAAACTAGCAAAAGCAGTTTAGACGAGGTTGATTAATGACTGGGGTATTCACTAAACATCCCGTAAATACGTATCATGTATTTGATATATCCATGGCCTTCCTCAGTCCTGTGAAACAAACAAGATATTATATACAACGTCTGCTACCTTGGGCCATAACGTAAGACGTTGTGACAATCAGAACAACGGCCCCAAACAGGATTGCACCCCGACACTGTAGCGTTATGCAAAGTACACACTCGCGTAGATGAGAAACCTGTGGAGTATGAACCAGAACGCGACCTTATCTCACATCACTGTATCCCTGTATGTGGTCAACACTGTGGGTTATATTCATCCTACGTGTGGCACATTCACGACTGTGTTGGGCGTGTCAAATGAGCCTTGTTTAAAAGCGGACTTAACCTCTTTTTTTCCAAGCTTTGCTTCCGCTTTTTTTGTTTCTGTCGTCTGTTAGACATTACAACTGTGGTCTAACCTGGTACAGAATCTGATTATACAACACTGATTTCAATCTTTCAATTTACGTTTGCGAAAGTGGCTGACAAGTTTGTGACAGCGTCACTGTTTACAGGTGCACTGTAAACAGTGTGAATAATATTGAGCTGACATTGTACATTATGAAAACCACATCTGCCTACGTCCCACGGGAGCAAAGACATGAAGAGGTGGTAAGGATGGTGTGTTCAGCTGTATTTGCGTATTCAAACATGTTTTATGTAGAGGTGGCATGAATGGTATGTACGGCCCTACATGCGTAATCAAACATGTTTTATTTACATGCGTAAATAAACATAAATTTGGTGTGTGTGTGTGTGTGTGTGTGTGTGTGTGTGTGTTCCTACGTCATGTAGTGTTGGTTGCGTGCCCAGCTAACATTACGCTTTGAACCATACTGCGCCCGACTACCTTGGCTGTTATATCCTGTTGTTAACGTTGGCCACAAGTCACGGTTGTAATTATGGCTGTGTGTAGGGGAGGGCCACAGCTCTATAACCTTTCCCTATAACTCAGCTCTCATAACTCTGGGACCATCTTTATCGTCCGAAACCATAGCCCCATGTTCTAAACCAGGAACCCCTAGAGACTTCTTCCCTTGTGTTGGTTCAGCCCACACACAGCACGTCACTCCCTGTATACTACATCGTTCTAATTCTCTCTGTCCCATGTACGCTTCACACCCTCTTGCATGTTCACGCCCCCATAACTCAATCCATCTATAAATCTATCTTTGTATCTTGTCCTCGATCTCCCCATATCATTAGTAACGAACTCATAAATGAAGGTCGGCACACGGATATATATACCAGGTTACAGTACGAAAACACAATCACGAGTTCCTTCATTCAACATACATGCAACATTAATGTAAGAAAATGGACGATGTTTTTCGCTTTATTCTATAAAAGGCAGATAATCTATACAGTATTACTGAAGAAAGTTGTAAGACAAGATACTAAAGGGAAAATCAGGACAACAAATCGAAGAGGTTCGAACCAGTACAAAATTTAGGGCAGCTGCAGATGAAAACACGTCTGACGAAAGGCACGCGCTTTCGGGTATTCCACACGGAGAGATGGCGGCTTCATTACTCTCTGTAAACATATCAGAAACACATGTCAGGGTACGGGTCAGGTGTTCTGCAGATGACACGGGAGCTAAGTGTTCGACGATGATGAAAACCGCAAAAATATACGTATACTATACACAGTTGAGGGGGTTGGGAGGAGAGCTTAATATGGACACCCGTGGTGTAGCGGTTAGCACCGCAACACCGTGACGAATTGACGGGTCGCCCGAGGTCGAGAGCATGAGTTCGAATCCTTGTAGTAGGTCCTCAGTCAACCCAGCTGTTCATCCTACCCTAAGGATTGGTGGATAAACTGCGTACTTGGCTAAAGCTAAGGTATATATGTATATATATATATATATATATATATATATATATATATATATATATATATATATATATATATATATATATATATATATTCTTTTTTCTTTCTTTCAAACTATTCGCCATTTTCCGCGTTAGCGAGGTAGCGTTAAGAACAGAGGACTGGGCCATTTTTTGGAATATCCTCACCTGGCCCCCTCTGTTCCTTCTTTTGGAAAATTAAAAAAAAAAAAAACGAGAGGGGAGGATTTCCAGCCTCCCGCTCCCTCCCCTTTTAGTCGCCTTCTACGACACGCAGGGAATACGTGGGAAGTATTCTTAATCCCCTATCCCCAGGGATAATATATATATATATATATATATATATATATATATATATATATATATATATATATATATATATATATATTTATATATCTTTTATCATTACTATTATACTTTGTCGCTGTCTCCCGCGTTATCGAGGCAGCGCAAGGAAACAGACGAAAGAATGGCGTAACCCACCCACATACACATGTATATACATACACGTCCATACACGCACATATACATACCTATGCATCTCAACGCATACATATATATACACACACAGGCATATACATATATACACATGTACATAATTCATACTGTCTGCCCTTATTCATTCCCGTCGCCACACCGCTACACAAGAAATGACAACCCCCCCCCCCGCATGTGCGCTAGGTAGCGCTAGGAAAAGACAACAAAGGCCACATTCGTTCACACTCAGTCTCTAGCTGCCATGTATAATGCACCGAAACCACAGCTCCCTTTCCACATCCAGGGCCCACAAAATTTTCCATAGTTTACCCCAGACGCTTCACATGCCCTGGTTCAATCCATTGACAGCACGTCGACCACGGTATACCACATCGCTCCAATTCACTCTATTCCTTGCACGTCTTTCACCCTCCTGCATGTTCAGGCCCCGATCACACAAAATCTTTTTCACTCCATCTTTCTACCTCCAATTTGGTCTCCCACTTCTCCTCGTTCCCTCCACCTCTGACACATATATCCTCTTGGTCAATCTTTCCTCACTCATTCTCTACATGTGACGAAACCATCTCAAAACACCCTCTTCTGCTCTCTCAACCACGCTCTTTTTATTACCACACATCTCTCTTACCCTTTCATTACTTACTCGGTCAAACCACCTCACACCACATCTGTCCTCAAACATCTCGTTTCCAGCACATCCACCCTCCTCCGCACAACTCTATCTAAAGCCCACGCCTCGCAACCACATAACATTGTTGGAACCACTATTCCTTCAAACATGCCCATTATTGCTTTCCAAGATAATGTTCTCGACTTCCATACATTTTTCAATGCTCTCAGAACTTTTGCCCCCTCCCCCACCCTATGATTCACTTCCGCTTCCATGGTTCCATCCGCTGCCAAATCCACTCTCAGATATCTAAAACACTTTACTTCCTCCAGTTTTTCTCCATTCAAACTTACCTTCCAATTAACTTGTCCCTAAACCCTACTGTAGCTAATAACCTTACTCTTATTCACATTTACTCTCAGTTTTCTTCTTTTACACACTTTACCAAACTCAGTCACCAGCTTCTGCAGTTTCTCACCCGAATCAGCCACCAGCGCTGTATCATCCGCGAACAACTGACTCACTTCCCAAGCTCTCTCATCCATAACAGACTGCATACTTGCCCCTCTTTCCAAAACTCTTGCATTCACCTCCCTAACAACCCCATCCATAAACAAATTAAACAACCATGGAGACATCACTCACCCCTGCCGCAAACCAACATTCACCGAGGACCAATCACTTTCCTCTCTTCCTACTCGTACACATGCATCACATCCTCGATAAAAACTTTTCACCGCTTCTAACAACTTTCCTCCCACACCATATATTCTTAATATCTTCCACAGCGAATCTCTATTAACTCTATCATATGCCCTCTCCAGATCCATAAATGCAACATACAAATCCATTTGCTTTTCTAAGTATTTCTCACATACATTCTTCAAAACAAACACCTGATCCACACATCTTCTACCACTTCTGAAACCACACTGCTCTTCCCCAATCTGATGCTCAGTACATGCCTTTACTCTCTCAATCAATACCCTCCCATATAATTTTTCAGGAACACACAACAATCTTATCCATATGTAATTTGAGCACTCATTTTTATCCCCTTTGCCTTTGTACAATGGTACTATGCAAGCATTCCGCCAATCCTCAGGCACCTCACCATGAGTCATACATACATTAAAAAACCTTACCAACCAGTCAACAACAAGGTCACCCCCTTTTTTTATTAAATTCCATTACAATACCATCCAAACCCGCTGCCTTGCCGGCTTCCATCTTCCGCAGAGCTTTTACTACTTCTTATATATCAGAGAGACTTTTGGATGTTAATGTGCTGAGAGGTGCAACTGGAGGGATGTCTGATCATTATCTTGTGGAGGCTAAGGTGAAGATGTGTATGGGTTTTCAGAAAAGAAGAGTGAATGTTGGGGTGAAGAGGGTGGTGCGAGTAAGTGAGCTTGGGAAGGAGACTTGTGTGAGGAAGTACCAGGAGAGACTGAGTACAGAATGGAAAAAGGTGAGAACAATGGAAGTAAGGGGAGTGGGGGAGGAATGGGATGTATTTAGGGAATCAGTGATGGATTGCGCAAAAGATGCGTGTGGCATGAGAAGAGTGGGAGATGGGTTGATTAGAAAGGGTAGTGAGTGGTGGGATGAAGAAGTAAGAGTATTAGTGAAAGAGAAGAGAGAGGCATTTGGACGATTTCTGCAGGGAAAAAATGCAATTGAGTGGGAGATGTATAAAAGAAAGAGACAGGAGGTCAAGAGAAAGGTGCAAGAGGTGAAAAAAAGGGCAAATGAGAGTTGGGGTGAGAGAGTATCATTAAATTTTAGGGAGAATAAAAAGATGTTTTGGAAGGAGGTAAATAAAGTGCGTAAGACAAGGGAGCAAATGGGAACTTCAGTGAAGGGCGCAAATGGGGAGGTGATAACAAGTAGTGGTGATGTGAGAAGGAGATGGAGTGAGTATTTTGAAGGTTTGTTGAATGTGTTTGATGATAGAGTGGCAGATATAGGGTGTTTTGGTCGAGGTGGTGTGCAAAGTGAGAGGGTTAGGGAAAATGATTTGGTAAACAGATAAGAGGTAGTAAAAGCTTTGCGGAAGATGAAAGCCGGCAAGGCAGCAGGTTTGGATGGTATTGCAGTGGAATTTATTAAAAAAGGGGGTGACTGTATTGTTGACTGGTTGGTAAGGTTATTTAATGTATGTATGACTCATGGTGAGGTGCCTGAGGATTGGCAGAATGCGTGCATAGTGCCATTGTACAAAGGCAAAGGGGATAAGAGTGAGTGCTCAAATTACAGAGGTATAAGTTTGTTGAGTATTCCTGGTAAATTATATGGGAGGGTATTGATTGAGAGGGTGAAGGCATGTACAGAGCATCAGATTGGGGAAGAGCAGTGTGGTTTCAGAAGTGGTAGAGGATGTGTGGATCAGGTGTTTGCTTTGAAGAATGTATGTGAGAAATACTTAGAAAGCAAATGGATTTGTATGTAGCATTTATGGATCTGGAGAAGGCATATGATAGAGTTGATAGAGATGCTCTGTGGAAGGTATTAAGAATATATAGTGTGGGAGGCAAGTTGTTAGAAGCAGTGAAAAGTTTTTATCGAGGATGTAAGGCATGTGTACGTGTAGGAAGAGAGGAAAGTGATTGGTTCTCAGTGAATGTAGGTTTGCGGCAGGGGTGTGTGATGTCTCCATGGTTGTTTAATTTGTTTATGGATGGGGTTGTTAGGGAGGTGAATGCAAGAGTTTTGGAAAGAGGGGCAAGTATGAAGTCTGTTGGGGATGAGAGAGCTTGGGAAGTGAGTCAGTTGTTGTTCGCTGATGATACAGCGCTGGTGGCTGATTCATGTGAGAAACTGCAGAAGCTGGTGACTGAGTTTGGTAAAGTGTGTGAAAGAAGAAAGTTAAGAGTAAATGTGAATAAGAGCAAGGTGCAGTAGGGTTGAGGGTCAAGTCAATTGGGAGGTGAGTTTGAATGGAGAAAAACTGGAGGAAGTGAAGTGTTTTAGATATCTGGGAGTGGATCTGGCAGCGGATGGAACCATGGAAGCGGAAGTGGATCATAGGGTGGGGGAGGGGGCGAAAATTCTGGGAGCCTTGAAGAATGTGTGGAAGTCGAGAACATTGTCTCGGAAAGCAAAAATAGGTATGTTTGAAGGAATAGTGGTTCCAACAATGTTGTATGGTTGCGAGGCGTGAGCTATGGATAGAGTGGTGCGCAGGAGGATGGATGTGCTGGAAATGAGATGTTTGAGGACAATGTGTGGTGTGAGGTGGTTTGATCGAGTAAGTAACGTAAGGGTAAGAGAGATGTGTGGAAATAAAAAGAGCGTGGTTGAGAGAGCAGAAGAGGGTGTTTTGAAATGGTTTGGGCACATGGAAAGAATGAGTGAGGAAAGATTGGCCAAGAGGATATATGTGTCGGAGGTGGAGGGAACGAGGAGAAGAGGGAGACCAAATTGGAGGTGGAAAGATGGAGTGAAGAAGATTTTGTGTGATCGGGGCCTGAACATGCAGGAGGGTGAAAGGAGGGCAAGGAATAGAGTGAATTGGAGCGATGTGGTATACTGGGGTTGACGTGCTGTCGGTGGATTGAATCAGGGCATGTGAAGCGTCTGGGGTAAACCATGGAAAGCTGTGTAGGTATGTATATTTGCGTGTGTGGACGTATGTATATACATGTGTATGGGGGGGGGGGGGGTTGGGCCATTTCTTTCGTCTGTTTCCTTGCGCTACCTCGCAAACGCGGGAGACAGCGACAAAGCAAAAAAAAAAAAAAAAAATATATATATATATATATATATATATATATATATATATATATATATATATATATATATATATATATATATATATATCCCTGGGGATAGGGGATTAAGAATACTTCCCACGTATTCCCTGCGTGTCGTAGAAGGCGACTAAAAGGGGAGGGAGCGGGGGGCTGGAAATCCTCCCCTCTCGTTTTTTTTTTTTTTTTTTTTTCCCAAAAGAAGGAACAGAGGGGGCCAGGTGAGGATATTCCAAAAAAGGCCCAGTCCTCTGTTCTTAACGCTACCTCGCTAACGCGGGAAATGGCGAATAGTTTAAAAGAAAGAAAAAAGAATATATATATATATATATATATATATATATATATATATATATATATATATATATATATATATATATATATATTCCTATGAGTCCACGGGGAAAATGAAACACGAAAAGTTCCCAAGTGCACTTTCGTGTAATAGTCACATCATCAGGGGAGACACAAGAGAGAAATATAACAGTCAGTTGATATACATCGAAGAGACGAAGCTAGAACGCCATTTGGTAAACATGTAATTGTCCAAAACATACAACGAGCGTTCATAAACTTATTTTACAAATCTTATCAACAATAAAGTTATTTGATTTGTATAGACCATCGCTAATATGAAGATTATAATTCTTTGTGTATTTAATTATAGAAGATTCAATGATATTTCTCTTGGTAATAGAGTTAGAGTTAATAACTGAGATGGCGTTACTCCAGTCAATACAATGATCATAGTTTTTAACGTGATTAAACAAGGCATTTGATTCTTGTCCCGCTCTTATACTATATTTATGTTGCTTAAGAATAAGAACGGGACAAGAATCAATGCCTTGTTTAATCACGTTAAAAACCATGATCATTGTATTGACTGGAGTAATGCCATCTCAGTTATTAACTCTAACTCTATTACCAAGAGAAATATCACTGATTCTTCGATCATTATATACACAAAGAATTATAATCTTAATATTAGTAATGGTCTATACAAATTAGATAACTTTATTGTTGATAAAATTTGTAAAATGATAAGTTTATGAACGCTCGTTGTATGTTTTGGACAATCACATGTTTACCAACTGGCGTTCTAGCTTCGTCTCTTCGATGTATATCAACTGACTGTTATATTTCTCTCTTGTGTCTCCCCTGATGATGTGACTATTACACGAAAGTGCACTTGGGAACTTTTCGTGTTTCATTTTCCCCGTGGACTCATAGGAATATCTTGATCACGCGCAAAATTGTGATCCTTTCCAATATATATATATATATATATATATATATATATATATATATATATATATATATATATATATATATATATTTATACTATTCGCCATTTTCCGCGTTAGCGAGGTAGCGTTAAGAACACAGGACTGGGCCCTTGAGGGAACATCCTCACTTGGCCCCCTTCTCCGTTCCTTCTTTTGGAAAATCAAAAACGAGAGGGGAGGATTTCAAGCCCCCCGCTCCCTTCTCTTTTAGTCGCCTTCTACGACACGCAGGGAATACGTGATAAGTATTCTTTCTCCCCTATCCCCAGGGATAATACATATACATATATACATATATATACATATATATATATATATATATATATATATATATATATATATATATATATATATATATTATATATATATATATATATATATATATATATATATATATATATATATATATATATTTATTTTAATTTTCCAAAAGAAGGAACAGAGAAGGGGGCCAGGTGAGGGTATTCCCTCAAAGGCCCAGTCCTCTGTTCTTAACGCTACCTCGCTATCGCGGGAAATGGCGAATAGTATGAAAAAAAAAAAAAAAAATATATATATATATATATATATATATATATATATATATATATATATATATATATATATGACGATCACACTAGTTCGTAATAATAATAATGAAGTGGTTACGCACTTCAGTACAGGTTCATATAACTCAGTTTATTGTAACTTTACAACACACAACATGTTTCATGGAGGAAATCCGCCTCATCAGGTGTACACAATTCACAAAGTGTCGTACTCCAACACCAGCAGCACACAGACACAGTGTACACACTGTTACCAATATGCCACAGACACAGTGTACACACTGTTACCAATATGCCACAGACACAGTGTACACACTGTTACCAATATGCCACAGACACAGTGTACACACTGTTACCAATATGCCACAGCAGAAAGAAATTCTATTTTGGCATGGCGGTGATAGGGTGTACAAGCCTCGGTCTTCAGGTGGAATATATATATATATATATATATATATATATATATATATATATATATATATATATATATATATATATATATATATATATATTATTTTTTTTTTATACTTTGTCGCTGTCTCCCGCGTTTGCGAGGTAGCGCAAGGAAACAGACGAAAGAAATGGCCCTACCCCCCCATACACATGTATATACATACGTCCACACACGCAAATATACATACCTACACAGCTTTCCATGGTTTACCCCAGACGCTTCACATGCCCTGCTTCAATCCACTGACAGCACGTCAACCCCGGTATACCACATCGCTCCAATTCACTCTATTCCTTGCCCTCCTTTCACCCTCCTGCATGTTCAGGCCCCGATCACACAAAATCTTTTTCACTCCATCTTTCCACCTCCAATTTGGTCTCCCTCTTCTCCTTGTTCCCTCCACCTCCGACACATATCCTCTTGGTCAATCTTTCCTCACTCATTCTCTCCATGTGCCCAAACCATTTCAAAACACCCTCTTCTGCTCTCTCAGCCACACTCTTTTTATTTCCACACATCTCTCTTACCCTTACATTACTTACTCGATCAAACACTTCAAAACACCCTCTTCTGCTCTCTCAACCACGCTCTTTTTATTTCCACACATCTCTCTTACCCTTACGTTACTCACTCGATCAAACCACCTCACACCACACATTGTCCTCAAACATCTCATTTCCAGCACATCCATCCTCCTGCGCACCACTCTATCCATAGCCCACGCCTCGCAACCATACAACATTGTTGGAACCACTATTCCTTCAAACATACCCATTTTTGCTTTCCGAGATAATGTTCTCGGCTTCCACACATTCTTCAAGGCTCCCAGGATTTTCGCCCCCTCCCCCACCCTATGATCCACTTCCGCTTCCATGGTTCCATCCGCTGCCAGATCCACTCCCAGATATCTAAAACACTTCACTTCCTCCAGTTTTTCTCCATTCAAACTCACCTCCCAATTGACTTGACCCTCAACCCTACTGTACCTAATAACCTTGCTCTTATTCACATTTACTCTTAACTTTCTTCTTCCACACACTTTTCCAAACTCAGTCACCAGCTTCTGCAGTTTCTCACATGAATCAGCCACCAGCGCTGTATCATCAGCGAACAACAACTGACTCACTTCCCAAGCTCTCTCATCCCCAACAGACTTCATACTTGCCCCTCTTTCCAAAACTCTTGCCTCTCTCTTCTCTTTCACTAATACTCTTACTTCTTCATCCCACCACTCACTACCCTTTCTAATCAACCCACCTCCCACTCTTCTCATGCCACAAGCATCTTTTGCGCAATCCATCACTGATTCCCTAAATACATCCCATTCCTCCCCCACTCCCCTTACTTCCATTGTTCTCACCTTTTTCCATTCTGTACTCAGTCTCTCCTGGTACTTCCTCACACAGGTCTCCTTCTCAAGCTCACTTACTCTCACCACCCTCTTCACCCCAACATTCACTCTTCTTTTCTGAAAACCCATACAAATCTTCACCTTAGCCTCCACAAGATAATGATCAGACATCCCTCCAGTTGCACCTCTCAGCACATTAACATCCAAAAGTCTCTCTTTCGCACGCCTGTCAATTAACACGTAATCCAATAAAGCTCTCTGGCCATCTCTCCTACTTACATAAGTATACCTATGTATATCTCGCTTTTTAAACCAGGTATTCCCAATCATCAGTCCTTTTTCAGCACATAAATCTACAAGCTCTTCACCATTTCCATTTACAACACTGAACACCCCATGTATACCAATTATTCCCTCAACTGCCACATTACTCACCTTTGCATTCAAATCACCCATCACTATGACCCGGTCTCGTGCATCAAAACCACTAACACACTCATTCAGCTGCTCCCAAAACACTTGCCTCTCTTGATCTTTCTTCTCATGCCCAGGTGCATATGCACCAATAATCACCCACCTCTCTCCATCAACTTTCAGTTTTACCCATATTAATCGAGAATTTACTTTCTTACACTCTATCACATACTCCCACAACTCCTGTTTCAGGAGTATTGCTACTCCTTCCCTTGCTCTTGTCCTCTCACTAACCCCTGACTTTACTCCCCAGACATTCCCAAACCACTCTTCCCCTTTACCCTTGAGCTTCGTTTCACTCAGAGCCAAAACATCCAGGTTCCTTTCCTCAAACATACTACCTATCTCTCCTTTTTTCACATCTTGGTTACATCCACACACATTTAGGCACCCCACTCTGAGCCTTCGAGGAGGATGAGCACTCCCCGCGCGACTCCTTCTTCTGTTTCCCATTTTAGAAAGTTAATACAAGGAGGGGAGGATTTCTGGCCCCCCGCTCCCGTCCCCTCTAGTCGCTTTCTACGACACGCGAGGAATACGTGGGAAGTATTCTTTCACCCCTATCCCCAGGGATAATATACATATATATATACATATACACATACACACACATACACATACATACGCACATATACACACACACACATACATATATATACATATATATATATATATATATATATATATATATATATATATATATATATATATATATATATATACTATTCGCCATTTCCCGCGTTAGCGAGGTAGCGTTAAGAACAGAGGACTGAGCCTTTCAGGGTAATCCTCACTTGGCCCCCTTCTCTGTTCCTTCCTTTAGAAAACTAAAAACGAGAGGGGGGGATTTGGTAAACAGAGATGGGGATGCTAATCGCAAGAAGTGAACGAATGTTGTACAGTCGCCAGGGAAGCAGATGGAAATAGGGAAGTTAGAGAGAATACAGAAAGACACTGCGCGGGCAAAACTGATGGACTGGAGCACATAAACTGCCACGAATGATTGAAAGAATTCTACAGTCTGGAACGAAGAGGAGAAACACGTATGCTGTATGCTGGGTACCACAAGACAACAGACAACAGCGTCTTAAACCCGAGAACAACTCAGTAAGGAAGAGACAGACTCATTACGTCAGGTATTATGCCTCAGAACACACTTGAAGGACACCAGACGAACTCATGGGCATGCCTGACGAGGAAGCTGGAGAGATTACTTCACACAGCACCAGAGGAGTTAAGAAACATACACAGAGTGACGACAGAAACGTTCAAAGAAAGATTAGCTTGATGGCTGAAGACAGTGATGGATGAACCTCGAACAGACCACTACGCCACAGGAATACCTGCTACAGTAACATGGTGCAACAAGCTACACATGCGGTGAGTGGATGAGTGACGCTGTTGAGAAACAACCTTACCCAACAAGCAATGTGGTGAGCGCTACGCGGTATAGCCTTGCTGTCATGGCAATATCTCGTCGTAACCAACCGTCTGTATGTAGATAGGGAGGCACTCCTTGTTCCCGCCACTTCTAATACGTACATCCTCTTTGTTAATTCCCTCTTCAATCATCCTCTCCATCTGTCCAAACCATATCAGCGCACCCTCTTCAGCTCTTTCAAACATACTGCACTTTTCTTTCAAAAGAAAATCAATCAAAATCCACCAACTTTCGAGGCATCTTGTACTACGAGTGAAACGGAAGGATTTGCCTGCAGAAGGTGTTAGTCCTCAAAAAAATATAGACTGTAATCAAAAAAGGAATATAAATGTATTTCAATGTTAAGGGATTATGATCACATTACATACTTCAATGTCATAAACAGTGTTTATACGAGATTATTTTCATTTTTCACATACGCTTGGTTGGTACACACAAGCTTGTGTGATGCGACCTTAAAAAAGAAAAAGGTTAGGAACCCACTGGTCAGAGACGTGAAGCTCATTTCCGCGCATCAGCGAGCTACTGATCTTCCTCGTAACCTTGACAATCAGTTCGGGTGTGTATCTTATGTTCGTCGAGCCTTTAAGAACAGATATGTATACGTATATCACGGTGAGGTAAAGCTTGTCGTATTATACCGAAGTTCCTGTACCGCAGCAGTGGTGGATAATGTCATGGGCGTCAGGTGGATCCTGGACCTGAGCATTTTGTCGTTCCTCAAGTCATACTGACAGGGCGGGAGTCGTCCATTTCCAAGGTCGTCGTTTGTCTAATGTTTGTATCCCTCGAGCATAAGGGTACGCCCCTGGAGCACGACGTCTGCACAACCCTTACTATGATGGTACGACCATTAGATGGCACGACCCTTGCGTATCACGGCCTGGCCTCTGACTAGGCTCGAGAATCTGGCCAAGTCTGGCTCGAAGAATGACGCCACCTACCTACACATACCACGGCGAGTTGCGTACGAGAATTACGTCTTCCCATATGTGTACGTTAACCTGACCATCTCACAAGGGGTCACGAGGAAGCAGCGGCAGTATAGCGGAACATAAACAAAGACTAAAACTCATTCACGGTACAGCTGCACATCCACGGAACAGGAACACAGACTCGTACCCACGGAACAGGAAACAGGGAACAGGGATACATCCAGGGAACGCTCAAAGCACAGAGGAAAGGCAGCGTCGCACGAGCATTTTCATCATCAACTTTTCCATTAAACGTCGATTTCTACCCAATATGTCAACGTTGGCTTCTAAATCTTTGGCAAACATGCAGACCGTCTCCACCTGACGACTTACACAACGTACCGGAGTGACCTCAAGATCTATACCTGATACTACAAACACTTACAAAGATTAAGTTTATATCTGCTTAAAATATAAAGCTAAGTATATACTGAAGCACTTATTCTTTCTAAGGTTATGTTTATTATTCTAATCCAACTCCTCACGATCTTCCACTTTCGATTCTTGTCCCAGTCTACATTAAACGCTCTCTTCCTCTCATGCCAAACAGGATCGTATCCAAACTCGCCTTCTACGCTTTTTAACCTGTCGACGTCGGAAAACAGGCATGACCGAGCGTAAAATTGCTACGCTTTTCAGTCGGATCCATCTTGTTTGTTGACAGTTCTTGAACGAAGAGAACTAGCGCGTTGGTTCTAAACGCATGTGTGACTCTTCACAACAAAAGAGATTGACGATTTTATGAAAACCGACACAAAAAAAAATTGATGGAAGAATGCCAACGTGACGTCGCCTTAACACACACCCACTGAAGACACAACATATACACAAAGGGATAAGACCCATTACCACTCGCCAATGAGAGACGTGGTCTTCGTATGCCATACACCTTTTCTACCGTGTATGCCAGAGGACGGGACATGAGAGAGGTGGTCTTCGTATGTCATATAACTTAGTTTTCTACCGTGTATGCCAGAGGACGGAACAGGCGTCAAATAAGGAGCCCGTGGCGAACCAGGTGTAGGATCTGGCCAACATCACAACAACTTCAGCCACGGCCATATATATCCACCTCAGATTTCTGCTGGAGCACCCAAGCAGCACCACCTGCGTGCACAACTGGACAGAACACGGAGATGAGCATGAGAGAGTAGGCGGACTCACCTTGGATTTGTCCCATCCATACTTTGTGCTGACTGCACAACAGATTTCATGTATCGTTGTCCTTATTGCGCCGAGAGCCATCTAGCGTCTAAAAATTTCGTGAACTCACAATGTCTCCTCGCATATAGATGTAGAATCTATTCTACTCCCTTAACAGCCTTCCGCTTTACTTATTCTGTATCTGTCCAAACCAGAAATTCAATTCTTGTCCCTCACCAAATTAACTCGTCATGGACCATCAGGTTTACTGATATGTGTATTTCTCGAGGGTTCTCCTATATTATCTGATTAGCATTTACTCGACCTTGGAATCTGATTAGCGTTAGAAAAAACAAAAATGTGTTCGAACTGTTATTCTCAGAAGGCGTCCTGACGCTCAGAGAAAGTTCTTTGCCACATTATTCTGATTATATATAAGTCTTATAGAAGGTACATGGAAAGACAATTGATAGGTAACTCCGACAGTAATGGTAGCTAACGCATAGATGCAGACAGGATAGGAAAGCGATATATATAGTATATATATTATAATACAATATATAATATAATTAATATACTAATATATTATATATAAACATATATATTTATTATTTTGTTTTTTTTTTTTTTTTATACTTTGTCGCTGTCCCTCCCCGTTTGCGAGGTAGCGCAAGGAAACAGACGAAAGAAATGGCCCAATCCCACCCCCCCCCCATAACATGTACATACACACGTCCACACACCAATATATACATACCTACACAGCTTTCCATGGTTTACCCCAGACGCTTCACATGCCTTGATTCAATCCACTGACAGCACGTCAACCCCGGTATACCACATCGATCCAATTCACTCTATTCCTTGCACTCCTTTCACCCTCCTGCATGTTCAGGCCCCGATCACACAAAATCTTTTTCACTCCATCTTTCCACCTCCAATTTGGTCTCCCACTTCTCCTCGTTCCCTCCACCTCCGACACATATATCCTCTTGGTCAATCTTTCCTCACTCATTCTCTCCATGTGCCCAAACCATTTCAAAACACCCTCTTCTGCTCTCTCAGCCACACTCTTTTTATTTCCACACATCTCTCTTACCCTTACATTACTTACTCGATCAAACCACCTCACACCACACATTGTCCTCAAACATCTCATTTCCAGCACATCCACCCTCCTGCGCACAACTCTATCCATAGCCCACGCCTCGCAACCATACAACATTGTTGGAACCACTATCCTTCAAACATACTCATTTTTGCTTTCCGAGATAATATTCTCGACTTCCACACATTTTTCAAGGCCCCCAGAACTTTTCGCCCCCTCCCCCACCCTATGATTCACTTCCGCTTCCATGGTTCCATCCGCTGCCAAATCCACTCTCAGATATCTAAAACACTTTACTTCCTCCAGTTTTTCTCCATTCAAACTTACCTTCCAATTAACTTGTCCCTAAACCCTACTGTAGCTAATAACCTTACTCTTATTCACATTTACTCTCAGTTTTCTTCTTTTACAACACTTTACCAAACTCAGTCACCAGCTTCTGCAGTTTCTCACCCGAATCAGCCACCAGCGCTGTATCATCCGCGAACAACTGACTCACTTCCCAAGCTCTCTCATCCATAACAGACTGCATACTTGCCCCTCTTTCCAAAACTCTTGCATTCACCTCCCTAACAACCCCATCCATAAACAAATTAAACAACCATGGAGACATCACTCACCCCTGCCGCAAACCAACATTCACCGAGGACCAATCACTTTCCTCTCTTCCTACTCGTACACATGCATCACATCCTCGATAAAAACTTTTCACCGCTTCTAACAACTTTCCTCCCACACCATATATTCTTAATATCTTCCACAGCGAATCTCTATTAACTCTATCATATGCCCTCTCCAGATCCATAAATGCAACATACAAATCCATTTGCTTTTTAAGTATTTCTCACATACATTCTTCAAACAAACACCTGATCCACACATCTTCTACCACTTCTGAAACCACACTGCTCTTCCCCAATCTGATGCTCAGTACATGCCTTACTCTCTCAATCAATACCCTCCCATATAATTTTTCAGGAACACACAACAAATCTTATCCATATGTAATTTGAGCACTCATTTTTATCCCCTTTGCCTTTGTACAATGGTACTATGCAAGCATTCCGCCAATCCTCAGGCACCTCACCATGAGTCATACATACATTAAAAACCTTACCAACCAGTCAACAACAAGGTCACCCCCTTTTTTTATTAAATTCCATTACAATACCATCCAAACCCGCTGCCTTGCCGGCTTCCATCTTCCGCAGAGCTTTTACTACTTCTTATATATCAGAGAGACTTTTGGATGTTAATGTGCTGAGAGGTGCAACTGGAGGGATGTCGATCATTATCTGTGGAGGCTAGTGAAGATGTGTATGGGTTTTCAGAAAAGAAGAGTGTAATGTTGGGGTGAAGAGGGTGGTGCGAGAAAGTGAGCTTGGGAAGGAGACTTGTGTGAGGAAGTTACCAGGAGAGACTGAGTACAGAATGGAAAAAAGGTGAGAACAATGGAAGTAAGGGGAGTGGGGGAGGAATGGGATGTATTTAGGGAATCAGTGATGGATTGCGCAAAAGATGCGTGTGGCATGAGAAGAGTGGGAGATGGGTTGATTAGAAAGGGTAGTGAGTGGTGGGATGAAGAAGTAAGAGTATTAGTGAAAGAGAAGAGAGAGGCTTTTGGGGACGATTTTCTGCAGGGAAAAAATGCAATTGAGTGGGAGATGTAATAAAAGAAAAGGACAGGAGGTCAAGAGAAAGGTGCAAGAGGTGAAAAAAAGGGCAAATGAGAGTTGGGGTGAGAGAGTATCATTAAATTTTAGGGAGAATAAAAAGATGTTTTGGAAGGAGGTAAATAAAGTGCGTAAGACAAGGGAGCAAATGGGAACTTCAGTGAAGGGCGCAAATGGGGAGGTGATAACAAGTAGTGGTGATGTGAGAAGGAGATGGAGTGAGTATTTTGAAGGTTTGTTGAATGTGTTTGATGATAGAGTGGCAGATATAGGGTGTTTTGGTCGAGGTGGTGTGCAAAGTGAGAGGGTTAGGGAAAATGATTTGGTAAACAGATAAGAGGTAGTAAAAGCTTTGCGGAAGATGAAAGCCGGCAAGGCAGCAGGTTTGGATGGTATTGCAGTGGAATTTATTAAAAAAGGGGGTGACTGTATTGTTGACTGGTTGGTAAGGTTATTTAATGTATGTATGACTCATGGTGAGGTGCCTGAGGATTGGCAGAATGCGTGCATAGTGCCATTGTACAAAGGCAAAGGGGATAAGAGTGAGTGCTCAAATTACAGAGGTATAAGTTTGTTGAGTATTCCTGGTAAATTATATGGGAGGGTATTGATTGAGAGGGTGAAGGCATGTACAGAGCATCAGATTGGGGAAGAGCAGTGTGGTTTCAGAAGTGGTAGAGGATGTGTGGATCAGGTGTTTGCTTTGAAGAATGTATGTGAGAAATACTTAGAAAGCAAATGGATTTGTATGTAGCATTTATGGATCTGGAGAAGGCATATGATAGAGTTGATAGAGATGCTCTGTGGAAGGTATTAAGAATATATAGTGTGGGAGGCAAGTTGTTAGAAGCAGTGAAAAGTTTTTATCGAGGATGTAAGGCATGTGTACGTGTAGGAAGAGAGGAAAGTGATTGGTTCTCAGTGAATGTAGGTTTGCGGCAGGGGTGTGTGATGTCTCCATGGTTGTTTAATTTGTTTATGGATGGGGTTGTTAGGGAGGTGAATGCAAGAGTTTTGGAAAGAGGGGCAAGTATGAAGTCTGTTGGGGATGAGAGAGCTTGGGAAGTGAGTCAGTTGTTGTTCGCTGATGATACAGCGCTGGTGGCTGATTCATGTGAGAAACTGCAGAAGCTGGTGACTGAGTTTGGTAAAGTGTGTGAAAGAAGAAAGTTAAGAGTAAATGTGAATAAGAGCAAGGTGCAGTAGGGTTGAGGGTCAAGTCAATTGGGAGGTGAGTTTGAATGGAGAAAAACTGGAGGAAGTGAAGTGTTTTAGATATCTGGGAGTGGATCTGGCAGCGGATGGAACCATGGAAGCGGAAGTGGATCATAGGGTGGGGGAGGGGGCGAAATTCTGGGAGCCTTGAAGAATGTGTGGAAGTCGAGAACATTGTCTCGGAAAGCAAAAATAGGTATGTTTGAAGGAATAGTGGTTCCAACAATGTTGTATGGTTGCGAGGCGTGAGCTATGGATAGAGTGGTGCGCAGGAGGATGGATGTGCTGGAAATGAGATGTTTGAGGACAATGTGTGGTGTGAGGTGGTTTGATCGAGTAAGTAACGTAAGGGTAAGAGAGATGTGTGGAAATAAAAAGAGCGTGGTTGAGAGAGCAGAAGAGGGTGTTTTGAAATGGTTTGGGCACATGGAAAGAATGAGTGAGGAAAGATTGGCCAAGAGGATATATGTGTCGGAGGTGGAGGGAACGAGGAGAAGAGGGAGACCAAATTGGAGGTGGAAAGATGGAGTGAAGAAGATTTTGTGTGATCGGGGCCTGAACATGCAGGAGGGTGAAAGGAGGGCAAGGAATAGAGTGAATTGGAGCGATGTGGTATACTGGGGTTGACGTGCTGTCGGTGGATTGAATCAGGGCATGTGAAGCGTCTGGGGTAAACCATGGAAAGCTGTGTAGGTATGTATATTTGCGTGTGTGGACGTATGTATATACATGTGTATGGGGGGGGGGGGTTGGGCCATTTCTTTCGTCTGTTTCCTTGCGCTACCTCGCAAACGCGGGAGACAGCGACAAAGCAAAAAAAAAAAAAAAAAAAATATATATATATATATATATATATATATATATATATATATATATATATATATATATATATATATATATATATATATATATCCCTGGGGATAGGGGATTAAGAATACTTCCCACGTATTCCCTGCGTGTCGTAGAAGGCGACTAAAAGGGGAGGGAGCGGGGGGCTGGAAATCCTCCCCTCTCGTTTTTTTTTTTTTTTTTTTTTTCCCAAAAGAAGGAACAGAGGGGGCCAGGTGAGGATATTCCAAAAAAGGCCCAGTCCTCTGTTCTTAACGCTACCTCGCTAACGCGGGAAATGGCGAATAGTTTAAAAGAAAGAAAAAAGAATATATATATATATATATATATATATATATATATATATATATATATATATATATATATATATATATATATTCCTATGAGTCCACGGGGAAAATGAAACACGAAAAGTTCCCAAGTGCACTTTCGTGTAATAGTCACATCATCAGGGGAGACACAAGAGAGAAATATAACAGTCAGTTGATATACATCGAAGAGACGAAGCTAGAACGCCATTTGGTAAACATGTAATTGTCCAAAACATACAACGAGCGTTCATAAACTTATTTTACAAATCTTATCAACAATAAAGTTATTTGATTTGTATAGACCATCGCTAATATGAAGATTATAATTCTTTGTGTATTTAATTATAGAAGATTCAATGATATTTCTCTTGGTAATAGAGTTAGAGTTAATAACTGAGATGGCGTTACTCCAGTCAATACAATGATCATAGTTTTTAACGTGATTAAACAAGGCATTTGATTCTTGTCCCGCTCTTATACTATATTTATGTTGCTTAAGAATAAGAACGGGACAAGAATCAATGCCTTGTTTAATCACGTTAAAAACCATGATCATTGTATTGACTGGAGTAATGCCATCTCAGTTATTAACTCTAACTCTATTACCAAGAGAAATATCACTGATTCTTCGATCATTATATACACAAAGAATTATAATCTTAATATTAGTAATGGTCTATACAAATTAGATAACTTTATTGTTGATAAAATTTGTAAAATGATAAGTTTATGAACGCTCGTTGTATGTTTTGGACAATCACATGTTTACCAACTGGCGTTCTAGCTTCGTCTCTTCGATGTATATCAACTGACTGTTATATTTCTCTCTTGTGTCTCCCCTGATGATGTGACTATTACACGAAAGTGCACTTGGGAACTTTTCGTGTTTCATTTTCCCCGTGGACTCATAGGAATATCTTGATCACGCGCAAAATTGTGATCCTTTCCAATATATATATATATATATATATATATATATATATATATATATATATATATATATATATATATATTTATACTATTCGCCATTTTCCGCGTTAGCGAGGTAGCGTTAAGAACACAGGACTGGGCCCTTGAGGGAACATCCTCACTTGGCCCCCTTCTCCGTTCCTTCTTTTGGAAAATCAAAAACGAGAGGGGAGGATTTCAAGCCCCCCGCTCCCTTCTCTTTTAGTCGCCTTCTACGACACGCAGGGAATACGTGATAAGTATTCTTTCTCCCCTATCCCCAGGGATAATACATATACATATATACATATATATATATATATATATATATATATATATATATATATATATATATATATATATATATATATATATTATATATATATATATATATATATAATATATATATATATATATATATATATATATATATATATATATGACGATCACACTAGTTCGTAATAATAATAATGAAGTGGTTACGCACTTCAGTACAGGTTCATATAACTCAGTTTATTGTAACTTTACAACACACAACATGTTTCATAGAGGAAATCCGCCTCATCAGGTGTACACAATTCACAAAGTGTCGTACTCCAACACCAGCAGCACACAGACACAGTGTACACACTGTTACCAATATGCCACAGACACAGTGTACACACTGTTACCAATATGCCACAGACACAGTGTACACACTGTTACCAATATGCCACAGCAGAAAGAAATTCTATTTTGGCATGGCGGTGATAGGGTGTACAAGCCTCGGTCTTCAGGTGGAATATATATATATATATATATATATATATATATATATATATATATATATATATATATATATATATATATATATATATATATATATTTTTTTATACTTTGTCGCTGTCTCCCGCGTTTGCGAGGTAGCGCAAGGAAACAGACGAAAGAAATGGCCCAACCCCCCCCCCCCATACACATGTATATACATACGTCCACACACGCAAATATACATACCTACACAGCTTTCCATGGTTTACCCCAGACGCCTCACATGCCCTGCTTCAATCCACTGACAGCACGTCAACCCCGGTATACCACATCGCTCCAATTCACTCTATTCCTTGCCCTCCTTTCACCCTCCTGCATGTTCAGGCCCCGATCACACAAAATCTTTTTCACTCCATCTTTCCACCTCCAATTTGGTCTCCCTCTTCTCCTTGTTCCCTCCACCTCCGACACATATCCTCTTGGTCAATCTTTCCTCACTCATTCTCTCCATGTGCCCAAACCATTTCAAAACACCCTCTTCTGCTCTCTCAGCCACACTCTTTTTATTTCCACACATCTCTCTTACCCTTACATTACTTACTCGATCAAACACTTCAAAACACCCTCTTCTGCTCTCTCAACCACGCTCTTTTTATTTCCACACATCTCTCTTACCCTTACGTTACTCACTCGATCAAACCACCTCACACCACACATTGTCCTCAAACATCTCATTTCCAGCACATCCATCCTCCTGCGCACCACTCTATCCATAGCCCACGCCTCGCAACCATACAACATTGTTGGAACCACTATTCCTTCAAACATACCCATTTTTGCTTTCCGAGATAATGTTCTCGGCTTCCACACATTCTTCAAGGCTCCCAGGATTTTCGCCCCCTCCCCCACCCTATGATCCACTTCCGCTTCCATGGTTCCATCCGCTGCCAGATCCACTCCCAGATATCTAAAACACTTCACTTCCTCCAGTTTTTCTCCATTCAAACTCACCTCCCAATTGACTTGACCCTCAACCCTACTGTACCTAATAACCTTGCTCTTATTCACATTTACTCTTAACTTTCTTCTTCCACACACTTTTCCAAACTCAGTCACCAGCTTCTGCAGTTTCTCACATGAATCAGCCACCAGCGCTGTATCATCAGCGAACAACAACTGACTCACTTCCCAAGCTCTCTCATCCCCAACAGACTTCATACTTGCCCCTCTTTCCAAAACTCTTGCCTCTCTCTTCTCTTTCACTAATACTCTTACTTCTTCATCCCACCACTCACTACCCTTTCTAATCAACCCACCTCCCACTCTTCTCATGCCACAAGCATCTTTTGCGCAATCCATCACTGATTCCCTAAATACATCCCATTCCTCCCCCACTCCCCTTACTTCCATTGTTCTCACCTTTTTCCATTCTGTACTCAGTCTCTCCTGGTACTTCCTCACACAGGTCTCCTTCTCAAGCTCACTTACTCTCACCACCCTCTTCACCCCAACATTCACTCTTCTTTTCTGAAAACCCATACAAATCTTCACCTTAGCCTCCACAAGATAATGATCAGACATCCCTCCAGTTGCACCTCTCAGCACATTAACATCCAAAAGTCTCTCTTTCGCACGCCTGTCAATTAACACGTAATCCAATAACGCTCTCTGGCCATCTCTCCTACTTACATAAGTATACCTATGTATATCTCGCTTTTTAAACCAGGTATTCCCAATCATCAGTCCTTTTTCAGCACATAAATCTACAAGCTCTTCACCATTTCCATTTACAACACTGAACACCCCATGTATACCAATTATTCCCTCAACTGCCACATTACTCACCTTTGCATTCAAATCACCCATCACTATGACCCGGTCTCGTGCATCAAAACCACTAACACACTCATTCAGCTGCTCCCAAAACACTTGCCTCTCTTGATCTTTCTTCTCATGCCCAGGTGCATATGCACCAATAATCACCCACCTCTCTCCATCAACTTTCAGTTTTACCCATATTAATCGAGAATTTACTTTCTTACACTCTATCACATACTCCCACAACTCCTGTTTCAGGAGTATTGCTACTCCTTCCCTTGCTCTTGTCCTCTCACTAACCCCTGACTTTACTCCCCAGACATTCCCAAACCACTCTTCCCCTTTACCCTTGAGCTTCGTTTCACTCAGAGCCAAAACATCCAGGTTCCTTTCCTCAAACATACTACCTATCTCTCCTTTTTTCACATCTTGGTTACATCCACACACATTTAGGCACCCCACTCTGAGCCTTCGAGGAGGATGAGCACTCCCCGCGCGACTCCTTCTTCTGTTTCCCATTTTAGAAAGTTAATACAAGGAGGGGAGGATTTCTGGCCCCCCGCTCCCGTCCCCTCTAGTCGCTTTCTACGACACGCGAGGAATACGTGGGAAGTATTCTTTCACCCCTATCCCCAGGGATAATATACATATATATATACATATACACATACACACACATACACATACATACGCACATATACACACACACACATACATATATATACATATATATATATATATATATATATATATATATATATATATATATATATATATATATATATACTATTCGCCATTTCCCGCGTTAGCGAGGTAGCGTTAAGAACAGAGGACTGAGCCTTTCAGGGTAATCCTCACTTGGCCCCCTTCTCTGTTCCTTCCTTTAGAAAACTAAAAACGAGAGGGGGGGATTTGGTAAACAGAGATGGGGATGCTAATCGCAAGAAGTGAACGAATGTTGTACAGTCGCCAGGGAAGCAGATGGAAATAGGGAAGTTAGAGAGAATACAGAAAGACACTGCGCGGGCAAAACTGATGGACTGGTGCACATAAACTGCCACGAATGATTGGAAGAATTCTACAGTCTGGAACGAAGAGGAGAAACACGTATGCTGTATGCTGGGTACCACAAGACAACAGACAACAGCGTCTTAAACCCGAGAACAACTCAGTAAGGAAGAGACAGACTCATTACGTCAGGTATTATGCCTCAGAACACACTTGAAGGACACCAGACGAACTCATGGGCATGCCTGACGAGGAAGCTCGAGCGATTACTTCACACAGCACCAGAGGAGTTAAGAAACATACACAGAGTGACGATAGAAACGTTCAAAGAAAGATTAGCTTGATGGCTGAAGACAGTGATGGATGAACCTCGAACAGACCACTACGCCACAGGAATACCTGCTACAGTAACATGGTGCAACAAGCTACACATGCGGTGAGTGGATGAGTGACGCTGTTGAGAAACAACCTTACCCAACAAGCAATGTGGTGAGCGCTACGCGGTATAGCCTTGCTGTCATGGCAATATCTCGTCGTAACCAACCGTCTGTATGTAGATAGGGAGGCACTCTTTGTTCCCGCCACTTTTAATACGCACATCCTCTTTGTTAATTCTCTCTTCACTCATCCTCTCCATTTGTCCAAACCATATCAGCGCACCCTCTTTAGCTCTTTCAAACATACTGCACTTTTCTTTCAAAAGAAAATTAATCAAAATCCACCAACTTTCGAGGCATCTTGTACTACGAGTGAAACGGAAGGATTTGCCTGCAGAAGGTGTTAGTCCTCAAAAAAATATAGACTGTAATCAAAAAAGGAATATAAATGTATTTCAATGTTAAGGGATTATGATCACTTTACACATACTTCAATGTCATAAACAGTGTTTATACGAGATTATCTCCATTTTTCACATACGTTTGGTTGGTACACACAAGCTTGTGTGATGCGACCTTAAAAAAGAAAAAGGTTAGGAACCCACTGGTCAGAGACGTGAAGCTCATTTCCGCGCATCAGCGAGCTACTGATCCTCCTCGTAACCTTGAGAATCAGTTCGGGTGTGTATCTTATGTTCGTCGAGCCTTTAAGAACAGATATGTATACGTATATCACGGTGAGGTAAAGCTTGTCGTATTATACCGAAGTTCCTGTACCGCAGCAGTGGTGGATAATGTCATGGGCGTCAGGTGGATCCTGGACCTGAGCATTTTGTCGTTCCTCAAGTCATACTGACAGGGCGGGAGTCGTCCATTTCCAAGGTCGTCGTTTGTCTAATGTTTGTATCCCTCGAGCATAAGGATACGCCCCTGGAGCACGACGTCTGCACAACCCTTACTATGATGGTACGACCCTTAAATGGCACGACCCTTGCGTATCACGGCCTGGCCTCTGACTAGGCTCGAGAATCTGGCCAAGTCTGGCTCGAAGAATGACGCCACCTCCCTCCACATACTACGGCGAGTTGCGTATGAGAATTACGTCTTCCCATATGTGTACGTTAACCTGACCATCTCACAAGGGGTCACGAGGAAGCAGCGGCAGTATAGCGGAACATAAACAAAGACTAAAACTCATTCACGGTACAGCTGCACCTCCACGGAACAGGAACACAGACTCGTACCCACGGAAGAGGAAACAGGGAACAGGGACACATCCAGGGAACGCTCAAAGCACAGAGGAAAGGCAACGTCGCACGAGCATTTTCATCATCAACTTTTCCATTAAACGTCGATTTCTACCCAATATGTCAACGTTGGCTTCTAAATCTTTGGCAACATGCAGACCGTCTCCACCTGACGACTTACACAACGTACCGGAGTTACCTCAAGATCTATACCTGATACTACAAACACTTACAAAGATTAAGTTTATATTTGCTTAAAATATAAAGCTAAGTATATACTGAAGCACTTATTCTTTCTAAGGTTATCATGTTTATTATTCTAATCCAACTCCTCACGATCTTCCACTTTCGATTCTTGTCCCAGTCTACATTAAACGCTCTCTTCCTCTCATGCCAAACAGGATCGTATCCAAACTCGCCTTCTACGCTTTTTAACCTGTCGACGTCGGAAAACAGGCATGACCAAGCGTAAAATTGCTACGCTTTTCAGTCGGATCCATCTTGTTTGTTGACAGTTCTTGAACGAAGAGAACTAGCGCGTTGGTTCTAAACGCATGTGTGACTCCACAACAAAAGAGATTGACGATTTTATGAAAACCGACACAAAAAAAAATTGATGGAAGAATGCCAACGTGACGTCGCCTTAACGCACACCCACTGAAGACCCAACATATACACAAGAGATAAGACCCATTACCACTCGCCAATGAGAGAGGTGGTCTTCGTATGCCATATACCTTGCCTTCTACCGTGTATGCCAGAGGACGGAACAGGCGTCAAATAAGGAGCCCGTGGCGAACCAGGTGTAGGATCTGGCCAACATCACAACAACTTCAGCCACGGCCATATATATCCACCTCAGATTTCTGCTGGAGCACCCAAGCAGCACCACCTGCGTGCACAACTGGACAGAACACGGAGATGAGCATGAGAGAGTAGGCGGACTCACCTTGGATTTGTCCCATCCATACTTTGTGCTGACTGCACAACAGATTTCATGTATCGTTGTCCTTATTGCGCCTAGAGCCATCTAGCGTCTAAAAATTTCGTGAACTCACAATGTCTCCTCGCATATAGATGTAGAATCTATTCTACTCCCTTAACAGCCTTTCGCTTTACTTATTCTGTATCTGTCCAAACCAGAAATTCAATTCTTGTCCCTCACCAAATTAACTCGTCATGGACCATCAGGTTTACTGATATGTGTATTTCTCGAGGGCTCTCCTGTATTATCTGATTAGCATTTACTCGACCTTGGAATCTGATTAGCGTTGGAAAAAAAAGTGTTCGAACTTTCATTCTCAGAAGGCGTCCTGACGCCAGAGAAAGTTCTTTGCCACATTCTGATTATATGAAGTCTTATAGAAGGTACATGGGAAAGACAAGATAAGGTAACTACAGGACAGTAATGGTAGCTTACACAGCATCTGATGCAGACAGGATAGGAAAGCGATATATATATATATATATATATATATATATATATATATATATATATATATATATATATATATATATATATTTTTTTTTTTTTTTTTTTTTTTTATACTTTGTCGCTGTCTCCCGCGTTTGCGAGGTAGCGCAAGGAAACAGACGAAAGAAATGGCCCAACCCCCCCCCCCCCCCATACACATGTACATACACACGTCCACACACGCAAATATACATACCTACACAGCTTTCCATGGTTTACCCCAGACGCTTCACATGCCTTGATTCAATCCACTGACAGCACGTCAACCCCGGTATACCACATCGATCCAATTCACTCTATTCCTTGCCCTCCTTTCACCCTCCTGCATGTTCAGGCCCCGATCACACAAAATCTTTTTCACTCCATCTTTCCACCTCCAATTTGGTCTCCCTCTTCTCCTCGTTCCCTCCACCTCCGACACATATATCCTCTTGGTCAATCTTTCCTCACTCATTCTCTCCATGTGCCCAAACCATTTCAAAACAACCTCTTCTGCTCTCTCAGCCACACTCTTTTTATTTCCACACATCTCTCTTACCCTTACATTACTTACTCGATCAAACCACCTCACACCACACATTGTCCTCAAACATCTCATTTCCAGCACATCCACCCTCCTGCGCACAACTCTATCCATAGCCCACGCCTCGCAACCATACAACATTGTTGGAACCACTATCCTTCAAACATACTCATTTTTGCTTTCCGAGATAATATTCTCGACTTCCACACATTCTTCAAGGCCCCCAGAATTTTCGCCCCCTCCCCCACCCTATGATTCACTTCCGCTTCCATGGTTCCATACGCTGCCAGATCCACTCCCAGATATCTAAAACACTTTACTTCCTCCAGTTTTTCTCCTTTCAAACTTACCTCCCAATTGACTTGACCCTCAACCCTACTGTACCTAATAACCTTGCTCTTATTCACATTTACTCTTAACTTTCTTCTTTCACACACTTTACCAAACTCGGTCACCAGCTTGTGCAGTTTCTCACATGAATCAGCCACCAGCGCTGTATCATCAGCGAACAACAACTGACTCACTTCCCAAGCTCTCTCATTCACAACAGACTTCATACTTGCCCCTCTTTCCAAAACTCTTGCATTCACCTCTCTAACAACCCCATCCATAAACAAATTAAACAACCATGGAGACATCACACACCCCTGCCGCAAACCTACATTCACTGAGAACCAATCACTTTCCTCTCTTCCTACACGTACACATGCCTTACATCCTCGATAAAAACTTTTCACTGCTTCTAACAACTTGCCTCCCACACCATATATTCTTAATACCTTCCACAGAGCATCTCTATCAACTCTATCATATGCCTTCTCCACATCCATAAATGCTACATACAAATCCATTTGCTTTTCTAAGTATTTCTCACATACATTCTTCAAAGCAAACACCTGATCCACACATCCTCTACCACTTCTGAAACCACACTGCTCTTCCCCAATCTGATGCTCTGTACATGCCTTCACCCTCTCAATCAATACCCTCCAATATGATTTACCAGGAATACTCAACAAACTTATACCTCTGTAATTTGAGCACTCACTCTTATCCCCTTTGCCTTTGTACAATGGCACTATGCACGCATTCCGCCAATCCTCAGGCACCTCACCATGAGTCATACATACATTAAATAACCTTACCAACCAGTCAACAATACAGTCACCCCTTTTTTGATAAATTCCACTGCAATACCATCCAAACCTGCTGCCTTGCCGGCTTTCATCTTCCGCAAAGCTTTTACTACCTCTTCTCTGTTTACCAAATCATTTTCCCTAACCCTCTCACTTTGCACACCACCTCGACCAAAACACCCTATATCTGCCACTCTATCATCAGACACATTCAACAAACCTTCAAAATACTCACTCCATCTCCTTCTCACATCACCACTACTTGTTATCACCTCGCCATTAGCCCCCTTCACTGAAGTCCCCATTTGCTCCCTTGTCTTACGCACTTTATTTACCTCCTATATATATATATATATATATATATATATATATATATATATATATATATATATATATATATATATATATATATATATATGTGTGTGTGTGTGTGTGTGTGTGTGTGTATGTGTGTGTGTGTGTGTATGTATCTATGTATGCACAACGAGAGAGGTGTGAAAATGGCAATCAAGAGAGCGAGAAATTCTAGAAAACCAAAGACAAAAATGAAGACCTTAAATCGACTCCCTTTACCATCATTTGCCTCTAGTCTAAAATCAGTCTCTTAATCGTTTCGTAAATCGTTGTTGCCTAATTGAAAAAAAAATCGTTAACCATCTGAGCAAGGTGGGTCGTACCACAGGACTCTGGGGTCGTTAGATCGGACTCAAAATATAGAAAACAAAATAAGTTGGAACACTATGTATTCTGATCCTCCACTCAGGACTGTGGAGATTTGTAAACCACAAACTACGGGACGAGTCAGAAGGCCTAGCTACATATTGTTACCAAAGCCCATGTCTCAATAGCCTAGCTTTGTGATGAATATTCTTACCGGAACCCACGTCTTCATAGCCTAGCTATGTGGTGAATATTCTTACCGGAGCCCACGTCTTGATAGCCTAGCTTTGTGGCTTGAACCATTGCGGAGGAACAGGTTCGCCCATACTCCACAACAGTTCTGAGAATCTCGAAGGTGACCTTAAGTATAATCATGTGGCATAAGAACTGCAAGAAGGAGGCGGGGGTTGGAGCTGTTGCTGAAGTCATATGCCAAGGGTTAGGCTCCCATACTTCACCATTTTCACAGACTGTAGTTCACCATAGAGGTTTAGCCTAGGCGTAACGGAGGCAAAAATGAAGTCCACATTTAAGCAGATTAAGCCATAGCTTTTCACAGTATGGAAAATCAAGATAATAATCCACCTCGATGGGAAAAAAAGGAAAAATATTTTACACAACCATTCAACTCGAAGGCCAAGATTCAACACCTACACACTGAAACAAAGGTCTTCCCGGTTTACAGTCCCACCTGACCATGCTCGGTACTCACTTCTCTGCAGCAGCACTGGGTCCCTCCTAACCACACCGCGCCAAGACTAACCACCAAACGCCAGTAGTAATTAAAAGCCAACCTCTGACCCTCACTTCAGCATCCTCTTCTTATAAATACCCCATTACCACCACCAGACATAACACTGATCAAACACATACACAACTGAAAACACCAGACAAGCACCAACCAAACGCCTTCCACACTCAGCCTTCAACACCAACCCACCAGCCATACACACTCATCTGAAACCACACTCCCTAGACACACAAGAGTTACACGTACCCGTCCGCGCCTCATCCCAACCCAGGCCACTTCATCCCCACGATTTAACAACCTCAGTAAGGACACTGAACACTTACTGTCCACTAGCTCGAACTCCTCCTCCCTCATAGATACGCACATATCACTCACTGTGGTCCCACCCGGTGGACGTGGCCGGCTTCCTTGAGCGCTGTGGGAGTTTCACAAAGACATAGGAGAGTCCTTGAGGCTTAAAGTTGTGCAGAGGAGGCATTGGTTTCGGTGCATTACACATGGCAGCCGGAGAATGGATGTGAGCGAATTAGACCATAAAGTCACTAACGCAGGAAACGGTGAACAAGTTAGAAAAAAGCACACATATACATACATATATACACGCGTATGTACATATTTGTACTTGCTTGCCTTCATCCATATCGGCGCCACTTTTCCCCACAAGAAACAGCATCGCCACTCCCTGTGTCATATATATATATATATATATATATATATATATATATATATATATATATATATATATATATATATATATATATCTGGGGATAGGGGAGAGAGAATACTTCCCACGTACTCTCTGCGTGTTGTAGAAAGCGAATAAAGAGAAGGGAGCGGGGGGGCTGGAAATCCTCCCCTCTCGTTTTTAATTTTCTAAAAAAAATAAAAAAAAGGAACAGAGAAGGGGGCCAATTGAGGATATTCCCTCAAAGGTTCAGTCCTCTGTTCTTAATGCTACCTCGCTAATGTGGGAAATGGCGGAGTATGAAAAATTAGAATATATATATATATATATATATATATATATATATATATATATATATATATATATTCCTATGAGTCCACGGGGAAAATGAAACACGATAAGTTATCGTGCTTCATTTTCCCCTTGGACTCAGGAATATCTTGATCACGCGCAAAACTGTGATCCTTTCCAATATATATATATATATATATATATATATATATATATATATATATATATATATATATGGACGTGTATGTGGGTGTATGAATATACGTGTGTATATAAGTGGATGGGTTTCTTCATCTGTATCCTGGCGCTACCTCGCTGACGCGGGAAACGGCTATCAAGTATATCAAATAATATATATATATATATATATATATATATATATATATATATATATATATATATATATTCAGTGTTACACATTTCCCGGAAAATTGCCATATTATTCAAGGTCTGTTGAGGCCTTGTCGAACATTAAATTCATATCGATGCTGACACAGCTGACGCCCTCAGCCATCTCATATTTCATGATGAATGTCTACCACACTGACGTATAAAGGCGAGGAAGGCGTAGGTGTTATGATAATGGCAGAGGAAACGTGGATCAAAGCGACTGACTATCACACGTCTCGTTCTATTTCTGATATTCAGGCATTTTAATCTTTTCAATCTTGATACGTTCCAACGGAGCAAAAACCAGAGAGATCTAGTGCACGGAGAGTGGGAGCGCCACCTCGATGGCAAACCAGTATAACATTTACCGTAAATACAGCCATTTATATTTCATGTTATTTCATTGATATGTCTTTAACAGTCTCTAGAGTTTCGTTGGTTGAAGCCTTCCTATAATTACCTTATTTTCTTATTAAGCAAAAAACTGAAAGAAACATTTTGGACGCGATCTCTTTCGTCAGCACGATGGAATTCAAAGATGGTAGAGGCCGAAATGAGTGAAGATGAATTAGACTAACCTTGTTATCCATGAGTCACCATTCTTTGATAATTCGTGATGATTTAAGGGCTAAGATAAGGTTTTATCAGTTACCATTCTTTGCTATTTCGTGAAGACTTAAGGCTACACTAGCGGTATGTTACCATTCTTTGACATTTCTGAAGATCTCGAGGGCTAGGCTAGCGCTATTAGTCACCATTCTTTGACACTTGATGAATATTAGGGCTTGGCCAACGCCATATCAGATACCATTCTTTTACACAATGTGAAGATTTATTTGAGTTACACTAACGCTTTATCAGTTACCTGTCTTTGACGCTTCGTAAACATATAAAGCTAGGCTAACACTGGTACCCATTTATTTATAATTCTTTCATTCTATGTGAAGGTTTAATGTTTAAAACATTCATGACATATTAGATTACTTGAAATACCTTCAAAACTTACTAATAAGAAGCATGTAGCATAATTAATACGTTAACCGGTTCAATTTGGTGCAAGATATCGTCAAAAATATAACATTCTGAGACGTATGAAGGCGTGAGACGTTCCCGGATATACATTTCCGTAAAGAGAATTGGCTCTCAATAAAAACTTGTTATCCGGTTTGGAGAGCACCAATATGTGCGCCGGGAGTCTGAATATTCTTAGGGAGTCATAATATGGAACGGCAGGTACACATGCATGTGTGTAAGACCAGTGGTGCGTTGTCTGCACTGAATTTGACTAAAATCAGCTCAGACATTTGAGAAACGGTTCCTCTCTCTCTCTCTCTCTCTCTCTCTCTCTCTCTCTCTCTCTCTCTCTCTCTCTCTCTCTCTCTCTCTCTCTCTCTCATACATACATACACACAAGGATCGCCTGGGACCAAACCCGCAAAGGTAAGAATCACTGGTCTAGGCAGCCGGTCCACAGTCCATCCAGCTGTTCATCCTCCCTCTGAGGTTGGGCGATAAAATGGGTCTGGATGACGCATTTGACACACTCTTGAAATACTGTTACAGACGTAACGGCGGAAAAAAGAAAAGTGTCAATGGAGTAGACTAGGGAAAACGTCATACTTATATTAGACGAGATTTGGAAAATTCGCTAAACTATAGACCAGTCCCTCTGGCGAATGCAGTCTGTACTATATAGGAAATGATAATCAGAGTGGAAATGAATGACTTACTTCCTGCAGAGGAGAAACTACATTAGAGACAACACGATTTTTATGGAAAGCAGATTATGCGTAACGAAGCTCATAGATTCTAAGAGAGAGTGACCTCCGAATTGGACAAAAGAGGAGAGATGGATTGCTATTAATCTGAAATACCAGAAAGTATTTGACTCTATACCGCACGGGGAACTGATTAAGACGCTCATTCACCAAGGAAACTCCTTCGATAGAAAGTTTATCTCAGTGGAGGGAACAAATGACGTATGTCAAAGGAACCTTCTCAAAATGGGTGAAGGTCACCAGTGGCGTACCTCGGGGTTCTGTTGTGGGACCATTACTTTTCTTGGTCTATGTGGATGACTTGCTCACCTGAACATGTTTGCAGTGCTCATTTGTCATATATCTTAATACGTCATGCAGTCATTGTTGTTCAACTGTTGTTAACTTCACTTATCACGTAACTTGCTGTATAATATATCCAAAACTGTCCAGTCCCTGGCAACATGTTTCTATATAACCCATAATGTAATTCAATCACTAAGGCCCAGTTCCTGAACCTCTTGTGCACTCTTGAATACCCTCTTGCGCCATCGCCCAGAGAATGGAATGGAGTGCATAATAATTATATCAGTCAATCAGATGGCATCAAGATCATGGGGGAAGTATAAAGGGATTGCACCAACTTACAAGGGAACCTAGACAGATTCCAATGTTGGTCTGATAGTACATGGTTAATGAATGATATATGGTTAATGGAATTCAAACCCATTGAATGTAAAGCAATAAGGACGGAGTCAGAGCAAATGAAAGCTGGGAATACGCTATGAGAATGTGTGTATGAGAGGGGCTAGGTGGATAACATCGTCCCTAATCTACCGCCAGAGTCCTGGTTTAGGAGTCAGAAGGAGACCAACTGTCTGCTGGGTCCTGGTTTAGGAGTCAGGTGAAGGAGACCAACTGTCTGCTGGAAATGTCTGCTGGGAAATCTTCAGCAAGCTGTTCCCATCCTAAACAACCGAACCAGATCGTAATTCTCACGTCTGGCCACCGCACCTGAAGATCCACAAAGACCTAATGGAGACGATTTAAAGGAGAGCAACATAGATGGTGCCAGAACTGTGTGAGATGAGTTGTAGGGAAACGCTGGAGGCCTTCAATTTTCCCACCATGGAAGAGAGAAGAGTGAGGGGTGACCTGATTGATGACGTAGACAGTGAACAACAGTTTTGCTAAAGATGTAAGGGGTAGAAGAACCAAGGCACATAACACGAAATCGAGCAAGAACATTAAGAAAGATGGGAAGAAATCGAGCAAGAACATTAAGAAAGATGGGAAGAAATCGAGCAAGAATATTAAGAAAGATGGGAAGAAATCGAGCAAGAACATTAAGAAAGATGGGAAGAAATCGAGCAAGAACATTAAGAAAGATGGGAAGAAATCGAGCAAGAACATTAAGAAAGATGGGAAGAAATCAAGCAAGAACATTAAGAAAGATGGAAAGAAATCGAGCAAGAACATTAAGAAAGATGGGAAGAAATCGAGCAAGAATATTAAGAAAGATGGGAAGAAATCGAGCAAGAACATTAAGAAAGATGGGAAGAAAATATTCTATGGTATGAAAGTGTTGGATAACAGAGTAAACTGTGTGGGAACGCAGTATATGCGAGCAGCGTACACAAGCGTAAAAAACTGGATGAAAATTGTAGAGAAGGTTCGAGAGATGGGGCTAGTCACGCGAATGTAAAATTCCCTCCCCACTCGGTACAAATAATGACACACACACACACATACGGATGCATAATACATATACATAAAACATATCTTTCTTCTGGAAGTATATCTATTATTCCCATACTTATCCTGTCTTCATAGTAACTGCACGATATGTATTTACGTATTTGCTAATCTCATGTTTTCATAGACACAATAATCCTTGTGTTCTTTCGCTGTTCTGATTTTCGTTGGAACTTTATATTCGCTCCTGTACACCCTCCATTCCTTTGTTCTCCATCTATCCATTGAAGTCACCCATCACATAGCCATTCCTTTGTCCCCAATCTATCCATTCAGGTCACCCATCACACAGCCATTCCTTTGTCCCCAATCTATCCAGTCAAGTCACCCATCACACAGCCATTCCTTTGTTCCCCATCTATCCATTCAGGTCACCCATCACACAGCCATTCCTTTGTTCCCCATCTATCCTTTCAGGCCAACCATCACTTAGGGCTCGTCAATTAAAAGGTACTTGATAGGAGACCAAGAGGAAGGTGCAGGGGTTGAAAAAGAGGGCAAGCGAGAGTTGAGGATGAGAGACATTCTGCAAACTTCAGGAGAAACTAAAAGTTTTGGAAGGAGGTTAATCGACTAATAATTGTGTGAGGAAACAAATGAGGACATCGGTGAAAGGGGACAAAAGGGTAAGAGGTGACAGGTAGTGATGAGATGAAGATAAGATGGAGTGCGTATTACGAAGGACTGCGAGTGATGATAATGCGGTAGATGTGAGGTGTTCAGGTTGGGGAGGTATGCGATGTGAGAATGTCATAATAAATGGTCTAGTGAAAAGAGAAGATGTAGTGAATAAAAGCGAGGTTACTAAGTTTAGCTCTGGAGAGGGACAGGTTAGTAGAGGTGTGAGGTAGAATGGAGAAAACACGGAAGAACTGAAGTGATTCAGATACCTGGGAGTGGATAAGGCAACGAATGGACACATGGGAGCTGAAGTGAGTCATAGGGTGGGTAAGGAGGCGAAGGTCCTTAAAGCTTTGAGAGATATCTGGAACGTTAGGTCACTCTGTGGGAGGGCGAATATGGGCGTATTTGAGGGTAGTGTTGTTCCAACAGTGTTATATCATTGCGAGGCAAGGGCTGTGGATGAGAAGGCACGTAAGAGGGCTGAATGTGCTGAAAATGACATGTATGAAGACAATGTGTGGCGTGAGAAGGGTTGCTCGAGTGAGTAATGAAAGGGTAAGAGAGATGAGTGGCAATAAGAAAAGTATGGCTGACCAAGAAGTGCTGAAATGATTTGGACATATGGAGAAAATGAGTGAGGAAAGGTTGACAAAGAGGATACATGTGTCAGAGGTGGAGGGAACAAGGAGAAAGAGGGCACAAAATGGAACTGGAAGGATGGAGTGAAAAAAGTTTAGAGTGATCGGTGCCTGAACACACAGCAGGGTAAAAGTGTTGCAAGGGATAGAGTGAAGTGGAGCAATGTGATATACAGGGGACAACGTGCTGTCAGTGGACTAAACTAGAACATACGAAAGGTCTGTGGTGCCTGGATTTGGAAAGGGAGCTGTGGCTTCGGTGCACTACATATGACAGCTAGAGACTGAATGTGAACGAATGTGGCCTTTTTTGTCTGTTTTCCCGGCGCTACCTCGCTGAAGCGTGGGATAGCGAAGCTGTTTCCTGTGGGACGGGGTAGCGCCAGGAATGAATGAAGGCAAGCAAGTATGAATATCTACATGTTTGTATATATATGTATATGTCTGTGTATGTGTATGCATATGTATGTTTATGTTGATATGTATATGTATGTTTATGTTGATGTGTATATGTATGTATATGTGCGTATATGGGCGTTTATGTATATCTACGTGCATATGAGTGGATGGGCCATTCTTCGTCTGTTTCCTGGCGCCACCTCGCTGGCGCGAGAAACAGCATTTATGTATAAAACAATATATATATATATATATATATATATATATATATATATATATATATATATATATATATATATATGTGTGTGTGTGTGTGTGTGTGTGTGTGTGTGTGTCAGAGAGCAAGACACTCCCGCCCACCAGGTTTCCCACCTGCGGAAGATACCACGACCTCTCCCTCACTTTCTCTGGCTACAATCTTCCACCCAACACTCGATTTTCCCTTTCCCTCCACACTTTCTCTCGTAGCGCCCATCCAACAACCACGTCTGTGCTACCAGCTCCTCTGTGTTACGTCTATGCCACCTGCAAGCGATTGCAGCCTCGTATATATCCACTTCGAGTAAGAATAAACTATTAATTTCAATTACCCATGTAAATCTATTACGTTTTCTACGTCTTGATTTTCTATAGCTAATTTTGTTTTTAATATTCAAGTATACCGATGTATAAATTTAAAACTATATCGATTCTAAGAGTCTGTTACTTAGCAGTATTGAACGTAGATTTATTTTATCCATTTGGTTTTAAAAAATTGCTGACAGATTCAAAGTTTTAAAAATTATGTGCTTCAGTAATAAATACTTTTCAACATGAGTTTTGTTCCCTGCAGTGAACTAATTATTAAACAAATGCTAGGCCTATTTCAATTCAGTACGAATCAAAACGACAATTAACCAAAAAGTAATGATAGATTTATATGGAGAAATGGGTAAAAGTATTGAACATTTACACAGACCATCTTCCGGTCATAATATTGTCTGTATATATTTTCAAAGAAAATGAACATATTTACCATTGAACACCCGAGGCAATATGAGCTCAAAGAAGTGTTTGAATTCTTCCTGATCCTTTCCTTGTTCAACTAGTGTTCTTGTGTATTTCACGTTGAGGGTCAACATTTTTGAGAACAAATTTGAAAAAAGAAAAAATTCTGCTATGGACACACACACACACACACACACACACACACACACACACACACACGATTACTAGATGCTAAAGATGGTCGCTACAAGAGGAAAGAACACAGTAGATTTGGCAAAGAGAAACTTTGACAAGAATATCGTAGACTATGAAGATGATCCCAAGTTTTCCCCTTAGAATTAATCAGGGATCAATTGTCCCTTGATCATTTAATCAGACTAAAATAGACATAGGGAGCTTGTCGCCCCCCCCTCCACTGCCACCACTGGGAATTAACAAATTGAATGAAGTATGACGTCCAAATATACCAGGAACTGAATGACTAAGTTCTAAAGTGTTTTCCTAGTGGAAGACACTCCAGCCCCATAACCAGTGTGAGGGTTAGAGGTCTTAGAAAACATTAATATGTACAGGAAACTCATAAACACATTACTAAAGAGCCTTAACCCAGGTCCTGATGAGGCGTCTCCACACGAAATGAAAGTGGCATCTTAAGCTGGAACATTGTCAGGTGCCACTGAAGGATTGTGAAGTGCCACTGAAGGAAAGTAAAGTGCCACTGAAGGAAAGTAAAGTGCCACTGAAGGAAAGTGGAGTGCCACTGAAGGAAAGTAAAGTGCCACTGAAGGAAAATGAAGTGCCACTGAAGGAAAGTGAAGTGCCACTGAAGGAAAGTAAAGTACCACTGAAGAAAGTGAACTGTCAGTGTAGGAGAGTGAAGTGCCACTGAAGGAAAGTGAAGTACCACTGAAGGAAAGTCAAGTGCCAAAGGGAGTGAAATGGGGACAATTGCTATGAACTGCAGACCAGGGTCAGTGACGAATGTGGTCTGTCAGACACTACAAAGGAGAGAGCAAATGAGACCTGCCGGGGAGAGAGACATCACCGGCTCAGAAAAAAAGCGGTCATGTGTAACGAACTTTCTAGATTTCTACGAGAGAGTGAGTTCTGATTCCCACAAGAGAGATGATCGAGTGGACTGTATATCTGGACTGCCTAAGAGCAATTGGAACCGTGCTATCACAAATAGAAGGAAGACTCATTCAGTGGCTAGGAAATTGCTTTTAGTGAAGAGAACAAAGGACATATGTTTGAGTAGCCATCTCAAAATGGAGTGAGGTCAAAAATGGTGTACCACAAGGGGTCAGTCAGTCATGAGACCATTCTTCTCTTTTAATCTATGTATCTAAATTCCCAAAAAGATTGGACTCCTGTCTGAATATGTTTGCTGATGATACATCTAAATTCCCAAAAGGATTGGACTCCTGTCTGAATATGTTTGCTGATGATACATCTAAATTCCCAAAAAGATTGGACTCCTGTCTGAATATGTTTGCTGATGATACATCTAAATTCCCAAAAGGATTGGACTCCTGTCTGAATATGTTTGCTGATGATACATCTAAATTCCCAAAAGGATTGGATTCTTGTCTGAATATGTTTGCTGATGATACATCTAAATTCCCAAAAGGATTGGATTCCTGTCTGAATATGTTTGCTGATGATACATCTAAATTCCCAAAAGGATTGGACTCCTGTCTGAATATGTTTGCTGATGATACATCTAAATTCCCAAAAGGATTGGACTCCTGTCTGAATATGCTTGCTGATGATACCGAAGCACCTGGGAGAACTAATGAGTGGGGAGGAGAGTGCATCAACTTACAAGGGGATCTAGACAAAAAGAAAGCCTAAAGTTGGTCTGATACATGGTTGATGAAATCCAATTGAATGAATACAACATTATGGCCAACCCGTCGCCACAGCCCCACCTTTAAGGCAATCTGTCAGTTGGAAAATATCAGAAACACATTCAAGTAAAGAGATAAGGAAACATTCAACAAATTGTCCATATCCTGCCAAAAAAGATCAAAGACTGGACTAAAATTAGGAGAGATGAGTCACAGTGAGAGGCTAGAGGCCAGACATTTGTCCACTATGGAAGTGGGAAGTCAATTTTTTTCTTTTTTTAACTCAGCACCACGACCTTTGACCTGACCTATGGGTCAACTCAAAGGCCAGTGGCGTCAAGAGCAGAGTGAAGATGCGTTTAACCTCACCCGTTCAAAAGCCGATATATATGGAGTGTAAAAACGCGTTTGCCATACGTGAACTCAACTTTATGGTTTAACTGAAGATCAATTTGGTGGCGTTTCCCTCCATAGCGAACACGATGATGGGCGACAAGGAAAATCACGGCATTCCCCTTGGAAATGTTACCATTTCCATAAGTCGTTTGTTAAAGGTATGGCTAAGTAAAGCTTCCTTGCTATGCATTATGAACTTTGGAATAAACGCTCATAAATTGCCAACGTGCGAGTTATTTAAAAAGAAAAAAAAATACCAGTATTTTCTAAGATAAGCAAAGAAATAAATATGCAGTCAGACTGTTGAAGGTGACGTAGATCCACATCAACTACATGTCAACACATGGCGGCTGAGCAAGGACGCGAAGTATCGACAATTAACATATTCAAACCCACCAGTACCGGTCTGTTTGGGTTATCTGTTTAAGCTCCTTTGGTTTACGGCAGGCAATCGGATCCAAGTCTCTGACATGAATACACACAAAGGAATTTATCAATTAACTTTTCATCTTTTCAGTACCCAATGATATCATCCAAATTTGATTTGAGAGTCTCAGAAGCCAGAGTGAATCGGATCAGTTTACGTAGATGGAATTGTCTGGAGCAGTTTAGTTATCACTAAAAGAAAATTTACGTTTTCTTTAGCGCTCAAGGTAAGAACGGGAACTATGTCGGTAGTATGTTTTCAGGATAAACTTAACTAATAATTCCAGGTTGTCATGAGGCATTAAGCAGACATCCTGCAACGGAAAATGCTTTTACCTCGTATACAACCCTAAATGCGCATCTTGTCAGTCCAGAAATCGTGAAATTTGAAACAAAACATACAGATGAGTGCTTCCAAAAAGGGCCTTTAAGCAACAAGAATAGTACTAAAGAAAAAAAATAACACAATATCTTTTAAACGAATTTCATGCAGTTTAAGCAATATGGCCAAGATCAATCAAATACTAAAACACAGTGATATACAAGGTGTTGGATGATGTAAATATTTATAAACAGTATGCGTTCACACAGACCACAATACTGCAGAGTTAATTACGTAGGATAGGAGGGACATCCCTTAAACCCGGCCCCATCATGGACGAAACTACCCACAAATTTGAGCCAGGCTAGAAGCAAGGATGGGATGGGATAGTAGAGAAACCTTAACAATTACAGGACCAAGAGGGATGCCGATGAAATCAATGTGACATTATGGCACATTGAACAGAATCCGACGAAAGAATTAGATAAAGAACTATAGAAAAAAGCTACATGTCTTAGCAGGGGTGTATTATAGACGTCCACCAGGGCCCTGTGTTCACAGCGGAGCCCGACAAACCCACAATACTTCTCTGTAGTTGACACAAAGTTAATTTCGCTTCATAATCGACAAAATGAAATTTCTTGACGTTACTCAATTTGATGGCTTCAAGTGCACCTTGTGAACGCCATGGAAAAAAAAACTAGTGTAAAAATTAGGCCTATGAATAAGTACGTCATATTTTTGTGATGGAAATGAAGGAACCAGTGTCGTATTTCGTTGAACGAGCCAATATGGGGCTACCAGAACTGGAAAAATTCTAAGTGATAATTCACATTAATGTCTAGCTAAGAAAGTCTCGGACGATCACCAAAATAACACTATAATCTATATTTCTGTGAGCGAGACAGTAATCATGGCCGCTGAATCCATTGTGAAGACGATATCAATTCATTATACATCTCTGGATACATTGGCGCCAAGTAAGACACAAAGATAATCTATCTCAAGCTCAAAAAAAATAAAAATTACGAAGTCAAATCATTTCCAACATGAAAGACACCTACCAATGCCTTATATCTTGACGGCTAGTTGGGTCTAACATGCAATTGAGTTGTAAATTCTAAATAACTGGTTTTTATTTGTATATTACTTTTTACCTAAGTTACTCTGCTCTTTGATATACCGCGGTTAGACCCCAGTACCCAAGTATGAACGGATCGCGTTGCAAAAGCCAAATCTTCAATATGCAAATTATGATAATAAGTTAACTACCATATCGTTGTTGTACACATCTGATTCAGGGCCTCGGCAAACACCTGACAATTAGCTTTACAAATACTCTAACCAATAACTTGACTTAGAAACTTACATACTCACTAAATCATGTCCTTACCTCTCATAAATTGAATTCCACATACTCGCACGTCCCTGTCTTGACCAGGCTTAAAATATTTTCAATTGATGGCGGCCAACCCAAGTCTCCTACCGGGGGTTGTAGTGTCAGACGACTGCAAATCTAAATTTGAACCTGCAGTTATCCAATTAACAAGTTCGACAACACTACAGTTGTTCGACATGTTATAAAACGTATATTGAAATAGATATCACATAGATAGCAACACTCAATTCGCCGAATGAGAACGGAGAAGGAATGGGGAGCCATCAGTAAATGACGTTTTCCTCCACTCCAGCCCTTCAAAGTCACGTGACATCACTAGTGACGTCATGTTGTCTGTCCCTCTAGTGTCAAAATCCGGTTTAATCTATGACATGACAGACATTTGAGGTGGGTAGATTTCTGTCCAACCTGCGTTCAATATGACAGATATTCTAAGGATGATTTTTCTATTGTGCATTTTTCTTTTCGTTGTGTCATAATTGCTTTAGTAATTCATGATGAAATCACAGTTAAAGCATTAAATTGTTACTGGGGGTTGGGGTCATAGCTTGACCTTGATATTCAAAGCGTGTGATAGTTTGACCATGATTTTCCTTAGTGTGTGGTAACCATGATTTTTGTAGTGTGATGACCACGATTTTTGTAGTGGGTGATACAAGATGATTTTCAAAGTGTGTAACGGCAATGGTCTTTCTTATGTAATTGCTTTGACCATGATTTTTAAAGCGTGTGATAACTTTGGCCATGATTTCAAAATGTGTGATAGCATGACCGCAGTAGAGGATTCCAAGTCAAAATCCGGATTCTGAGCGATCGTGTATCCGAAACGGATTTAGCTGTTTACATATTCGCTCAGATGGCGACAGATACTCTCCACAAATCGCAATGCATTTCTAGGTATTTTATCCATATTTCTGCCACTTATTTGTAATTACTTCGACCAACAGTTCATAGAAGCTGGATATCCTCTTTTAAAGACTCAGAATTAGAATTCAGTGAAAGCATCATGAAGGTCATGTAATGGTGTTTTTGTATATATACAGATCATGTAATGGCGTTCTGTACATTATTATTTTTGCAAGAATCATTTCAGTATTTAATCAGTTCTTGCTAGGGGCGATTATGATAATAATGCTAATATATTTCACATGAGTGGGGGAGTTACAGTGTGGATAATTGCTTTATAGCAAACTGTTATTGTTGTCAGCTGTGGTGCGAGATCAACGTCGTTAACACGTGTTGGCATACTGATGTAGGTGTAGTCTACTGTATGACAGCATATCAAGTTCTAGTTGACAATGGTACTGACGAGAAGGAGCTCAAGTGAGACTGAGTCTTCAACTCCGAACACTTCACGTGGTAAGAGCAAGAAAGATGTGAAGACTGGAAACAGCTCCGGGACACCTGACGTGGTGTCTAGGTTGGTTTCTGCCAAACGGACCACATCCGTTTCCTCAACCTCAGAACCTACGCCTCCCACAAGACGTTCAAAGAGATTGGCTTCATGTTCTCAAGATGTGGTTGGTGAGGCGACACCCTCTTCTTCGAGACTGACTTCAAAATCTCAAGATGTGGTTAGTGTGCAGACACCCTCTCGCTCGAGACAGTCAAGAACGACCTCCTCAGATGATTATGTTACACCAGTTAAACGCTCGAGGAGAAGCTCTACAGAGGCATCTGGTCATCAGGACACACCGGTGGTACACACTCCTAGACGCAGAAGGAGCTCCTCTGGTGCTCGAGATACACCAGCAGCATCAGCTTCAGTTAGACGGTCCAGACGATTAAGTGCTGATACGAGCATTCCCGAGTGGGAGCTTTCCAGTGATACACCCCCAGGTTCAAGTAGATCCTCCGAAGAAGAGATTGCTCCATTACCCAAGGAAATTGAAGAGCAGACAGATAGTGAGAGTACGACTCAAACATTAGAATCGATTTCAGAGGAGGAGGAAGAGGACACACCTTTACCACATTCCAGTGATATTATTGAGGTCAGGTCTGTTTGTGAAGTGGAGGAAGTACAGATCGTAAGGCAGGAACCTGAAACTTTACCAGTTATTGAAAAAGAGAAGTTAGATGATGACATAGAATCTATTTCTGTGAACGAGGAAGGGAGTCATATTCAAGAAGGCAAGACCAAAGGTTTAGCAGTTATTGAGGAAGTCAAAGAAGAAAAAGAGGGCTTAACTAAAGCAGTTAAACCTGAAGATACTAAAGAAGTCGTAAAGGAGCCTGATCTCATTTTGACTGAAGAGCCAGAAAAAACTAAAGAAGTCGAAAAGGAGCCTGATCTCATTTTGAATGAGGAGAAGGAAGAAACTGAAGAAGTCATAAAGGAGCCTGATCTCATTTTGATTGAAGAGCCAGAAAAAACTAAAGAAGTCGTAAAGGAGCCTGATCTCATTTTGAATGAGGAGAAGGAAGAAACTAAAGAAGTCATAAAGGAGCCTGATCTCATTTTGAATGAGGAGAAGGAAGAAACTAAAGAAGTCGAAAAGGAGCCTGATCTCATTTTGACTGAGGAGAAGGAAGAAATTAAAGAAGATGTAAAGGAATCTGCTCTCACTTTGACTGAGGAGGTGACAGAAAAATCAGTTGATGAAAAGGAGCAAGAGGTGGTTGCACTTGACACAGGATTTGATGGGCGCAGTAACTGTAGTGCTTCATCTACAACTGGGGTAGAAAAAGATGATTTGGTAGTTGCAGATGAAACTGTATCTACAACGGTAACAACAGATGAAGATTACATAAGCAGTAGTAGAAATGAAATAAAGTCCGATGATTTAACTGCTGCACCTGACAAAGGTTTGGCAGAAGGGGCAAGCAAAGATCTTGAAGTAACTAGCACAACAAACATTGGGGTTTCTGCAAATCAGAAAAATGAACTGTCCGGTCGCAAGAAGATAAAACCAGCTGTAAATAACAATATTGAAGTTTCTGATGGTAAAGAAGCACTTGAGAACCTCTCTGAACTGAAGAATGTAACTCGGGGAGTACCAATTTCAGGACGATGGTGGAAAAAGGAAAAGCAAAGGTAAATTATCTTCATACTTCTTTTGTTTTTCAAATTCTAAAGCTCGTGACATGATTTCATCAAGGTCAGTGGCTTTTCAAGTAGTAGCTGGTCATGTAATCATATACTAGGAAACCATATTTTTTGTCACAGTTTTGTAATTGAAATGCATGCAGTTGACTAAATTACTTTGCTTTTTGGGTAAACTTTCAGTTTGGAGACATTGTCAAACAAAGAGTTGAATATCATTGACTGTTGTACAAGAGTTGAGTATAGTATGAAGTGTAAACTAAACTTGGTGGCTGTGGTTATGTGGGCATGCAGGCTGCAGCTTTCAACAGCTTGGTAAATCAATGACCCAGCTCAGCAGCTTGGGCCCAGCAAGGACTAGGTTGGGTAGAAGATCCTCAAAAACTACTTTAGGTGTATCTTGCCCAGTATTTCTGTGTGAACACAAGATTGTAACAATCAAACACTTTTCAAATGACACTGAAAAAGAGGTAAACATCAAACGGTAAGTTTGTTGAGCTTTCATACATTCTGTTACAAGTGTTTCGAATACTTTCACATTGATTAACCCAAATCCTTCCCTAATGTGTAACCCTTCTCATTTTCAACTTGTTATTGTAGAAAAGGAAAGAAATTATCTAAACCTTTTGCCCCTCACAGATTTTTCAGGTCTGGCATCAGATCAGTTGTCCTGTGAAGTTACATTTAAAAAAGATATTGATAATAGCTCTAAACAAGATGCTAAAGGGATTTGAATAATTACTAAAATTCTACTTTATATGATATGAGAAAATAATTATGGTAATCACTTTTCTGGCACCACCTTAGTAATTTTTTTTTATTTCCTCAAGGCCTCGAGTTGTAATGTTCTGGACTTTTGATGCTTTAGTTTACAGTACATTGTATTTATCCATGACTGTGCTTCAGCTTGCAATGTTGGAAAATTTAGAATATTTACGTATATGTTTTTAATAATTAAAAGAATATTTTCTTTTAATTATGTCATTTGTAAAGAATATAACCATTATATGAGAAATTTGTTTACTGATCATGTATGTTTTTGTCACAGAAAAGTATCATTTGATTTGCATCTTACCAGTTTGGAAAATGCATTCGTTTGTCTTCTCTGCTACCCCATTATATACTTCATCCTGTGTAATTGTAAGCATTTCTTTGTGTGGAAGGAATGATAAAGATGTACTCATAAGAGTACATTCAGTAATCCTTAAATCACCCTATCCAGGACTGCCTGAAGCCCCCATCACTGCATTTCATTTCAGCAGCATTTTCAGCAAGTTTTTGTTAGATATCTTCTAATTATTTCATAGTAGAGTGTGGTACTATATATGGGTGGTGAGCTTTTTCAGGGACTGTACAGTTGATAAAAAGAAGTAAATTGAGAATTTTGATAGTTTGACCTATGATGTATTCAGTTTGTGACAGGTGTCCTGAAACGAATCTACATCGTTGGGTTTTAGTGGTTTGAGTTGTGGCAAGTGTCTTGGAACATATTCTCGGTGTAAGTTATGCCTCCTTGTGTTTGGAAAATGCAGACATTTTCCTCTAGTTCAGCATGATCAGGATCAGGTAGTTACTGAAATTGATTTTTTCAAAGTTTGGATCCTGAACTTTTCCAAGGATCAGTTGTTTGTGTAAACAGTAGAGTCTGGATGTGCAAGCTAATTTTATTTATGAAATACGGTCATCGTCACTTAATGTATAAGATGCATTCCTGAAACGTGTTACTATTAGATAAAACTACTTTAAATAAGCATATTTTACTAGAAACTCAAAGTCATAATATGAGGAATTCCTGGGGAATATTGATGGACACATTATATCACATATAGTATGCTGTTCTTTGTGTTACTTAAAGATTTTTGTCTTAAAATGAATAAAAAAAAGGTGCTTTACCAATATCATATGGACCTCATCCACAGTCATATCACATTATGGCAATATTGTCATTCACTGTCTTATTGCGTATTGTGTTAACACATTCACAACTACTATACAAAATACTAGGTTCTTACTCATTTCCGCATGCTTACAATATTTGATACTTAACTGTAACACAAGTGTAGGTGCATGTGGGAAGAATGTCATGACATGTTTGTTTACATTGTCAGGATGCATAGAGACAAAAACCAATAATGATAAGGGGATTATAATGCATTTATTAGAAGAAAATGGGTTGTGGGAAGAGTGCAGACGCTAGCAGTTGATATTCTGTTAAAACAGGTATAGAGGGGAAGGGAAAGGAACTTGTATGGTTCCTTTGATGTTCCTTCCCCTTCCCTTTCCCCTCTAGACCCATTTTAACAGAATAACAACTAGCTTCTGTAGTCTTCCCACAGTTTTACCCATGTCAATCTAGAATTAACATTCTTATATTCTAACACACCCTCCCACAACTCCTGCTTCAGGATAAATGCTATTCCTTCCTAGCTCTTGTCATCTTACCAACTTTTAAATTTATTCCCAAGACTTTTCAGAACCATTCTTCCCCTTTACCCTTTAGCTTCATTTCACTCAGAGCCAGAACATCCTGGTTTCTTTCTTCAAACATACTACCTGTCACACCTTTCTTCTCATCTTGGTTACATCCACACACATTCAGACACCCCAATCTGAACCTTCCAGGACAATGAGCACTCCTCGCTTGACTCCTTCTGTTTCTGGGGTTGGGAGAATGAGTGAATACTTCCCATGTATTCCCTGCGTGCCTTAGAAGGCCAGAGGCGCTGGAAACCCTCCCCTCCATGTATTTCAGTTTCAATTTATGTTTAGCGTCTGGGGTAAACCATGGAAAGTTTTGTGGGGTCTGGATGTGGAAAGGGATCTGTGGTTTCGGTGCATTACACATGACAGCTAGAGACTGAGTGTGAGCGAATATGGCCTTTGTGGTCTTTTCCTAGCACTACTTCACATGCATGTGGGGGTGGGGGGGTGCTATTTCGTATGTGGGAGGGTGGCTACGGGAATTGATGAAGGCAGCAAGTATGAATATGTACATGTGTATATATGTATGTCTGTGTGTGCATATACATGTATGGAAAGGATCACAATTTTGCGCATGATCAAGATATTCCTATGAGTCCACGGGGAAAATGAAACACGAAAAGTTCCCAAGTGCACTTTCGTGTAATAATCACATCATCAGGGGAGACACAAGAGAGAAATGTAACAGTCAGTTGATATACATCGAAGAGACGAAGTTAGGATGCCATTTGGTAAACATTTTTACCAAATGGCGTCCTAGCTTCGTCTCTTCGATGTATATCAACTGACTGTTATATTTCTCTCTTGTGTCTCCCCTGATGATGTGATTATTACACGAAAGTGCACTTGGGAACTTTTTGTGTTTCATTTTCCCCGTGGACTCATAGGAATATATATGTATACGTTGAACTGTATAGGTTTTTATATGTGTGTGTGTGTGGGTGTTTACATATATGCATGTGTATGTGGGTGGGTTGGGCCATTCTTTCATCTGTTTCCTTGCTCTACCTCGCTAACGTTGGAGAACAGAGGACTGAGCTTTACGGGGAATATCCTCACTTGGCCCCTTCTATGTTCCTTCTTTTGAAAAATTAAAAATGGGGGGGGGATTTCCAGCCGCCCCGCTCCCTCCCCTTTTAGTCACCTTCTATGACACGCAGATTTTGTATTTATAGTTTCACTTACCTTGAACAGTGATGTTAGCACAAAAGAATTCTAGCTTGAAGAGTATAATTACTTTGAAGTGTCATCAGTTTTATTTTTCTTGCCTTGAAGGTTCACAAAATGCTGATTTTGCTCATATGTTATATTTTTCAATGAATTGCAATTGATTGCTTTAACATTTGCAGAACATGAGAGAATTTTTGATAAGATTTAAAGAGAGTATGCTGCGGTCTGTAGAGCCTAACCTGATGGAAGTTGTTGCATTTTGGTAACATAGATTTCTCAAAAATTGGTCACATTGTTTCAAGTGTATTGTTTTTTCTGTGTAATTACTTTAGCTCTCGAATGATGAGTTTAATGTGACTTTTTCAGGTGTAGTTTCATCATGAAGGATGCAACGGGAAAGAGGAGCTGGAGAAAAAAGATGAGAATAAAGCAAGAACGTCAAGATGTATTGGCAGTAAGTGCAGCTATTCGGGAAGAAAAACAGAGGAAGAAAGATGAACTGAAGAGGAGACAGGAACTTAACAAAATTCGTCAAGCAGAGAATGCAAAGAAATCCGAGATTGTGCAAGTGGTAAGACAATATATAAAATTCAGATTTGTACTACTACTTTTTAAAGTATTCCTTCTTAACACTTATGACAATGCCATGTATATAATTTGACTGTAATCTAAGCATGATAAGTATCTATGGATACTTTTGCATTCCCATCAAGGACAGAAATTGTTTTAATCATAGATTACACAGGAAGTCTAAAACTTTAATTGCATAACACAGGGATTCCCCACAGAACATTGGCTTACAGAATAGCATTTTAGTAGTGAATGACATAATCATATTGGAAGAAAATTGTGAAAAGACACTAACTTTTCACAGTTGTGACAGTATTGAATAAATTTGTATTTTTGGAGTAATATTTTCAATTGATATAAAGTAAAATAACATTTGATTTTCTTATTCCATCAACTTTTGGTCACCTTATAAGGAATGCCAAGTTTTGATAATCTTATTTTGCCATGAAAGTGAAATGAACCAAACTTGAAAACATTAGAATAGATAATATAATGGCAAAATACATCATTGGGCATAAATATCACTTACTGAAATTTGGAAGGCTTGACAAACTGTTCACTCCGCCACCACAATATCCAAAGCAGTGGGTGAATACTAAACAGTTCCTGGCATGGAGGAAATATCTGGGAGTAGGGGGTCAAATCCCTTCTCTCAGATGCAGAAGCTTTTAATATGACAGAGCTTTATATTTACAGTTTCATCATCTGAAAACCTAGGTTCTAAATTACATGCGAGTAAGTGACAGATTGAGGACTCATTCTGAGTTCACTGGGTGGTGATGTTGCTCTTGGTTGGAGTGATTTCTGTGATTAATTCTTGTTTCAGGAAGGGAAAAATGTGTATAAACCAGATTTGCATTTGACAGCTGGTGGAGAATGATTAAGAAAAGGAACGCCTACACAATTCAGTGATTTAGGAAAGGCATAATGTAAATGAATTGAGACAGCACCTCTATCAATCCAATCATGTGCATTTTCCAGATCCAACGTAACAAGTCTTCAAATTAAACACTTGATCCACACATTCTCTGCCACCACTGAAACAACATCCTCCCCCATTCTGATGCTTTGGGCTTGCCACCATCCTCTGAATCCCCCATACATCTTACCAGGTAGACTTCAAAGACTTATAATTCTGTAATTTGAATTTTCACTTTTGTCTCCCTGACCTTTATACAGTGGGACTATGAAGGCATTACACCAATCTTCAGGCTCCTTACCATGAGCCACACATACAGTGGAAATCCTATACATTGGAAATCCTAAGTTACTAATCCATGACCCAATCCCATCTATTCTGGCCACTTTGCAACACTTTATCTTTCACATGGTTTTTTGCGTCTCTTTTCACCAACCCACTTGCCATGACTCTACGTTTCATACCTCCACATCCAAAACACTCCATGTGCCATCCTATGATTGAAGGCTTTCAACAGTCCTTCGAAATGTTCATCCCATATCCTCATCACTTCATCTGCCCCTTCACTGATGCTTCCACTTGTTCTCTCTCTTTCAAAATATTTTCCTATTCTCCTTGAAGTTTGCATGCACTTGCTCACCCCCAACTCTCATTGTCCTCAGTTTCATCCCTTGCTTTTTCCCCTTAACCTGCTGCAATTTCATGTTCATATCCTAATCTCACAGTCCCTGCAACGTAACTTCCTCATCCCACCACCCACTACCCATACCAAGTTAACCACGTGCAAGCATGGCTTCCCAAAATACCTCCCATTCATTTACTCACCCTTTACCACTCTTCACTCAGTCTCTCTTGGTATCTCTTCACACAAGCTTCTTTTCCGTTCACTTATTATCACCATGCTCTTCTCACCAATATCATTCTCTTTTCCTAAAGCTTTAACAAACTTCCACCCCTGCCTCCAGACATCCTGTCTAATACTACTTCCTGCATATTTACATCTAAGAATCTAGTCTCATCTTTGTGTACCTATCAATTTGTAAGTAATCCATGAAAGCCTACTTGCCATCTGCATTCACATGTAATTATGTAGAATCTTCTTTATGAACTAGTTATTCCTAATCAGCTTTTTTTTTTTCTTCAGCACACAACCCCACAAGCTGTTCACCATTTTCATTCATAACACTGGGTACACTATGACCCCCAGTTATACCTTCAACAACACATCACCCACCTTCTCATGCAAATCATTTATCACCAATACTCAGTCCACAACACTCTTGGCTTATCCTAAGATGCTTATCTCCCTTTGCTAGTTTCATAAGCATGGTGGTTAATGCAGACAGCATACATAAATATAAGAAGTTGTATGATAATAGAGAATGTTCAAGAAATGGGGGCCCCATGAGTGTAAACTTTCTTCCAGTACACTACAAATAGGTAATTACCTCTTCTAATCCATTTTCATTTTTACCCATCTCAGTTTGCTCAAAATTTGCTTGTTGACTTTAGTTTTGCTTTACTTAAACATAATCTTTAAAAATAATCTTTGAGCATCTCACACATTCCCATCGTTTGGTAGAGGTGCTACTCCTGCCCCCATATTATCACATGACTTTACCCCAAATGCATTCCCAGATCATTTTTTTCCCTTTCCCTTTTACCTCTTCACACAGCCAGAACATCCAGGTTCCTGTCTTTAAACAGATTTCCTATCTCTTTTCTTCTCATTCTGGTTACAGACATCCCAGCCTGAGCCTTCTTGAAGGATGAGGTGGTACATTTCCTTACCATGTAGTAGACTTGACATCATACATTACCAGTAAAACAGAATCCTACTTCTAATAATGATTTTACCACATCATACATGTGTATGACATCTCAGGTGCTGAAATCTACACAGTGGTGTTACTGTACTCTGCCTTTCATGTTACATCTTGAGTGAAAACTCACCTTTGGCAAGACTGTATCACTGAGAAAAGAGTCCCATCCAAGAACTTCTCCCTCCAAAGGAGTCTGCATTTTCCCTGCTACTAAAAGTAGCATATCCTTTGGCAGTAGGAACCTTTAGAAAAGGCCTGTGTAGCATCAGAACCCTGTCATAGAAATTAATCCTGGCATGATTATAAACAAAAGATGAATATTGCATCATTATATTGGCAGAAACATGGTTTTCTTATGATTTTTCAGTGGATCTTTTAGTATCCCCTCTGTTATATGTATCACTATCTGCTAAATGGGTGTTAAATTCAAACATTTTATTCATGCTCCATGGAACAGCTGGACTTTGTAACATTCAGGTTCAGAATTTGCCAATACATTTTCCTCTAACTTATGCAGTATTCTTTGACCATCTGACCACTTGCTGAGTTTTTATATAAGGAACTTAAAGTAGGCAATACATGGAATGGGCAAATTCCAACCCAAGGTGATAGGGGCATCTTACCTGTCAGGATAACACAATGTTGTAACGGTTGCCTCTTTTCTGCAGCTTTTTCCTTCCAAGTCACCCTCTTTTCTGCTGCTTTTTCCTTCCATGTCACAATGTCATAAATTTCAGTTATTTACTTATTTGTTTTCAGATCAAGGATCCAAGGAAGATTAAGAAAATGAAGAGGAAGCAGTTAAGATACATCGAAAAAAGAGACACCACTGAATTGCAAAAATTGCAAAGCTAGAATGGGTAAGGAATTTTACCTCCTAGTTCATGTTTTCTTGACCAGCTGAGAACGAAAAGTTTATAAACTGGTAATAAATTGTACATGGTAAATTTGTTTTTGTTCTTCTTGGAAAAATAATCTTGATTGTGATCTTTCTTTCTGGAAAGAGGTAAGTAAAAGTAAGGAATAAAAGTAAGAAAGGATAAAGTATGCAGGAGATGGAGAAAATAATTTAACCCTTATGCATCTGGATAGATTTGGAAATTCCATTACCATTTATGGAAAAAAATTGACTTTGAATTAAAAGATCGGCATGCAAAAGCATTTTATTGGCACGGTGGAGTGCTGACCTGCTAGCTCAAGCAACATCAGTCCCTAAGGGTCACTTCAGTTGTATACTACATGATGTGGCTTATTTCAGTCACCTGGTATACCTCATCTGGCTCATCAACCCTTGGTTGACTGTTACAGCGTGGCTTGAAGGGACATGCTTCGCTGTTAAATGCCCACACCCAGTCTGTCACAACACCTTGGACACCCAGAGCTCACTTTCCCTTAACATCTTTCTCAGCTGTTTTTGTCTGGTAACCAGTCAACAACATTGCTTCAGTTCATCCCAAAATGTAAATAAGCTACACTGAGACATCTTTGCATGTCAGCATGATCCAGACACCATCTTCACTGACAGCCCATTGTATCTGCTTGGGAGAGGTCAGTTTAGACAGGCATCTGTCTACTACACTTGACTCTTACCAAACCACCTGCTTGCGAGTAAAGCTTCAATGAGGGTGAAACTTGCATGCCATATGTCATACATTAGCCCAGACATCCTTACTTGTGGCCTGCTCACCCCTTGATGGTTATTTGAGCATCACTCAAATGTCATTTACCCTGACATCACTGGACCTCTGACCCATCAACCCTGATTTCGCCTTGGCCCAAAAGGCCATGTTGTTGACTCTTTCCCTCAACTGCTCTTTTTCTTGGGGCAGCACATTTATGTGATGATTGTGTATTTCACCTACAGCCAATTTTGTGAATTTATAATGTTTATATTTCATATGATAGAGTTGATAGAGATGCTCTGTGGAAGGTATTAAGAATATATGGTGTGGGAGGAAAGTTGTTAGAAGCAGTGAAAAGTTTTTATCGAGGATGTAAGGCATGTGTACGTGTAGGAAGAGAGGAAAGTGATTGGTTCTCAGTGAATGTAGGTTTGCGGCAGGGGTGTGTGATGTCTCCATGGTTGTTTAATTTGTTTATGGATGGGGTTGTTAGGGAGGTAAATGCAAGAGTTCTGGAAAGAGGGGCAAGTATGAAGTCTGTTGGGGATGAGAGAGCTTGGGAAGTGAGTCAGTTGTTGTTCGCTGATGATACAGCGCTGGTGGCTGATTCATGTGAGAAACTGCAGAAGCTGGTGACTGAGTTTGGAAAAGTGTGTGGAAGAAGAAAGTTAAGAGTAAATGTGAATAAGAGCAAGGTTATTAGGTACAGTAGGGTTGAGGGTCAAGTCAATTGGGAGGTGAGTTTGAATGGAGAAAAACTGGAGGAAGTAAAGTGTTTTAGATATCTGGGAGTGGATCTGGCAGCGGATGGAACCATGGAAGCGGAAGTGGATCATAGGGTGGGGGAGGGGGCGAAAATCCTGGGGGCCTTGAAGAATGTGTGGAAGTCGAGAACATTATCTCGGAAAGCAAAAATGGGTATGTTTGAAGGAATAGTGGTTCCAACAATGTTGTATGGTTGCGAGGCGTGGGCTATGGATAGAGTTGTGCGCAGGAGGATGGATGTGCTGGAAATGAGATGTTTGAGGACAATGTGTGGTGTGAGGTGGTTTGATCGAGTGAGTAACGTAAGGGTAAGAGAGATGTGTGGAAATAAAAAGAGCGTGGTTGAGAGAGCAGAAGAGGGTGTTTTGAAGTGGTTTGGGCACATGGAGAGAATGAGTGAGGAAAGATTGACCAAGAGGATATATGTGTCAGAGGTGGAGGGAACAAGGAGAAGAGGGAGACCAAATTGGAGGTGGAAAGATGGAGTGAAAAAGATTTTGTGTGATCGGGGCCTGAACATGCAGGAGGGTGAAAGGAGGGCAAGGAATAGAGTGAATTGGAGCGATGTGGTATACCGGGGTTGACATGCTGTCAGTGGATTGAAGCAAGGCATGTGAAGCGTCTGGGGTAAACCATGGAAAGCTGTGTAGGTATGTATATTTACGTGTGTGGACGTATGTATATACATGTGTATGGGGTGGGGCATTTCTTTCGTCTGTTTCCTTGCGCTACCTCGCAAACGCGGGAGACAGCGACAAAGTATAATAAGAAAAAAAAATATTTGATTTCATGTGTCCTCACAATTTTATGTATTACTCTTGGTGAAATTTATTTTTATAATTACTCAAGTTTTTATTTGCTTAGTATAGCACCCTCATTGCTCTCCTGCTTTCTTTACCATCAACAATATGACTTTAACCCACAGTGTTCGGTTTGTTTAGTTACTTGGTTTTGTGTTCATTCTCACTCGAGTGAGAGATTTCACAAAAAAAAAGCCCCAAATGGCAAGCATCTAACTTACAAACACATATACTTATGAATGAGCTCCAAAAAACAGTATTAATTCCTAAGCAGACTTGTAGTCATATTTACAAACCACTGAACTGCATCTTTTTTCTGATAGTGTTGTTTGAGTTCAGTCAACTGTATTGAATTGGGAGTACAATATCTTATACATTATTACAATCAGGTTTTTCTTTTTTCTTCTTCATACTATTCGCCATTTCCCGTATTAGTGAGGCAGCATTAAGAACAGAGGACTGAGCCTTTGAGGGAATATCCTCACTTGGCCCCCTTCTCTGTTCCTTCTTTTGGAAAATTAAAAACGAGAGGGAAGGATTTCCAGCCCACTGCTCCCTCCCCTTTTAGTCCTCGATTTATTCTAATTCTATGTATTTCTCTATATTTTTCTACTATGAACTGATTGACTTATGAACAGGGTCCAGGTACCTCACCTGTTCGTAACTCAGGGACCCTCCTTTTTTTCTTGTCCTTGTTTCCTATTCCCTAATTTTGCTTTTTTTTTTTTTTTTTTTATGTTGGAGGCTCCAGGCACACACAAAAGTCCACATCAAGGCCAGGATTATGAAAGTGAAAATGAAGAGATGAGGGAAAATATTTAGGAGTTTTAAACATGGTGAAAAACCTGTCTTTTGAAATGTGCCACATCAGTCATTGGGAATGATGGAGGGTAGAGAGTTCCAAAGCTTAGAGTTGTATGGGAAGAAACAGTTATCAAAACGGCCCACCCTTGTGTTGCCAATGGCCACACAGTAATCATGTGATGCAGCAGCTGGCTAGGTATCATGTGGTCTAGCTAGAGGTGGGAGCACACAAGCAGCCAGCTCTCAGGAGCAAAAAACAAAGTTATGCCAGTAGAAGAGGGAAAGTGAACCAGTATTGTGGTGCAGGGCAAGAGTGTCAAGTTCTGAAGTTAGCCTGGGAGCGTTTATAAGTCAAACCACTTTTGACTCAACTCTGTCAAGTAAGGAAGCTGACTTAGAACCACCCAAGATATGAGAGCAGTACTCCGCAGAAGGATGAATCAATCCTTTGTATAAACGGAGCAACGGTTCAGGAGAAAAGAAGTTTTGACATCTAAACAGGACTCCTACTTTCTTAAGAGGTACTTGTCTTTTTCCAAACTGTGGGTTTTCCAAAAAAAAAGTTATAGTAAAACCAAGTTTGTTCTTAGAGTCTGGAAGTGGAATTGTATAACTGTCAGAGGAAAGACAAGAGTTGTGAGGAGTTTTCTTTAAAGAAGTGGGCAAAAACATCATCTTGGAGGCATTAAACTTAACTAGATTTCATGTATCCCGATGAGATAACCTGTCCAAGTCAGAGTTTAATGAGGAAGTTGTGTCAAGACAAGGCGCAAATCAAGTGAGAAAAGAAGGAGCAGAAATGAAGGATGTGTAAGGGTGCATTTGGAAGAGGAAATCGTTGATAGAAAAAGAGAGAAAGTGTAGGGGATTGAACAGGACCTCGAGGGACACCATTGTTGATGGAGAAAGGGGGAATAGGCTGATCCATCAACCACCACCGAGATAGTTCAGCAGGAGAGGAATCTAGATTTTGAAGGAGCAAAGTGAGGGAGGAAAGCCAAAAGAGGGGAGCTTAGATTACATTTTTGCATCTTAATATTGCCTTGTCCTATTAATTTTTTGTTGTTTTACATTGGATGAAGAAGAGTAGGTGCTTATTAAACATATTTATGAGAGTATGGTCAGGTAAACCAATTAGGGGCGAGATTGTGTAACTATAGTGTGAAAGATTGGAGTTGAAAGAACAGAACCATAGTATTAGGACAGTGGCAGGAATATGAGTAGGGTGGGTGATAATATGCTGTAGATAATTTTCAGATTATTTGTATGGGTTTTCAGAAAAGAAGAGTGAATGTTGGGGTGAAGAGGGTGGTGAGAGTAAGTGAGCTTGGGAAGGAGACTTGTGTGAGGAAGTACCAGGAGAGACTGAGTACAGAATGGAAAAAAGGTGAGAACAATGGAAGTAAGGGGAGTGGGGGAGGAATGGGATGTATTTAGGGAATCAGTGATGGATTGTGCAAAAGATGCTTGTGGCATGAGAAGAGTGGGAAGTGGGTTGATTAGAAAGGGTAGTGAGTGGTGGGATGGAGAAGTAAGAGTATTAGTGAAAGAGAAGAGAGAGGCTTTTGGACGATTTTTGCAGGGAAAAAATGCAATTGAGTGGGAGATGTATAAAAGAAAGAGACAGGAGGTCAAGAGAAAGGTGCAAGAGGTGAAAAAAAGGGCAAATGAGAGTTGGGGTGAGAGAGTATCATTAAATTTTAGGGAGAATAAAAAGATGTTTTGGAAGGAGGTAAATAAAGTGCGTAAGACAAGGGAGCAAATGGGAACTTCAGTGAAGGGCGCAAATGGGGAGGTGATAACAAGTAGTGGTGATGTGAGAAGGAGATGGAGTGAGTATTTTGAAGGTTTGTTGAATGTGTTTGATGATAGAGTGGCAGATATAGGGTGTTTTGGTCGAGGTGGTGTGCAAAGTGAGAGGGTTAGGGAAAATGATTTGGTAAACAGAGAAGAGGTAGTAAAAGCTTTGCGGAAGATGAAAGCCGGCAAGGCAGCAGGTTTGGATGGTATTGCAGTGGAATTTATTAAAAAAGGGGGTGACTGTATTGTTGACTGGTTGGTAAGGTTATTTAATGTATGTATGACTCATGGTGAGGTGCCTGAGGATTGGCGGAATGCGTGCATAGTGCCATTGTACAAAGGCAAAGGGGATAAGAGTGAGTGCTCAAATTACAGAGGTATAAGTTTGTTGAGTATTCCTGGTAAATTATATGGGAGGGTATTGATTGAGAGGGTGAAGGCATGTACAGAGCATCAGATTGGGGAAGAGCAGTGTGGTTTCAGAAGTGGTAGAGGATGTGTGGATCAGGTGTTTGCTTTGAAGAATGTATGTGAGAAATACTTAGAAAAGCAAATGGATTTGTATGTAGCATTTATGGATCTGGAGAAGGCATATGATAGAGTTGATAGAGATGCTCTGTGGAAGGTATTAAGAATATATGGTGTGGGAGGCAAGTTGTTAGAAGCAGTGAAAAGTTTTTATCGAGGATGTAAGGCATGTGTACGTGTAGGAAGAGAGGAAAGTGATTGGTTCTCAGTGAATGTAGGTTTGGGGCAGGGGTGTGTGATGTCTCCATGGTTGTTTAATTTGTTTATGGATGGGGTTGTTAGGGAGGTGAATGCAAGAGTTTTGGAAAGAGGGGCAAGTATATAGTCTGTTGGGGATGAGAGAGCTTGGGAAGTGAGTCAGTTGTTGTTTGCTGATGATACAGCGCTGGTGGCTGATTCATGTGAGAAACTGCAGAAGCTGGTGACTGAGTTTGGTAAAGTGTGTGAAAGAAGAAAGTTAAGAGTAAATGTGAATAAGAGCAAGGTTAGTAGGTACAGTAGGGTTGAGGGTCAAGTCAATTGGGAGGTGAGTTTGAATGGAGAAAAACTGGAGGAAGTGAAGTGTTTTAGATATCTGGGAGTGGATCTGGCAGCGGATGGAACCATGGAAGCGGAAGTGGAACACAGGGTGGGGGAGGGGGCGAAAATTCTGGGAGCCTTGAAGAATGTGTGGAAGTCGAGAACATTATCTCGGAAAGCAAAAATGGGTATGTTTGAAGCAATAGTGGTTCCAACAATGTTGTATGGTTGCGAGGCGTGGGCTATGGATAGAGTTGTGCGCAGGAGGATGGATGTGCTGGAAATGAGATGTTTGAGGACAATGTGTGGTGTGTGGTGGTTTGATCGAGTAAGTAACGTAAGGGTAAGAGAGATGTGTGGAAATAAAAAGAGCATGGTTGAGAGAGCAGAAGAGGGTGTTTTGAAATGGTTTGGGCACATGGAGAGAATGAGTGAGGAAAGATTGACCAAGAGGATATATGTGTCGGAGGTGGAGGGAACGAGGAGAAGAGGGAGACCAAATTGGAGGTGGAAAGATGGAGTGAAAAAGATTTTGTGTGATCGGGGCCTGAACATGCAGGAGGGTGAAAGGAGGGCAAGGAATAGAGTGAATTGGTGCGATGTGGTATACCGGGGTTGACGTGCTGTCAGTGGATTGAATCAAGGCATGTGAAGCGTCTGGGGTAAACCATGGAAAGCTGTGTAGGTATGTATATTTGCGTGTGTGGACGTATGTATATACATGTGTATGGGGGTGGGTTGGGCCATTTCTTTCGTCTGTTTCCTTGCGCTACCTCGCGAACGTGGGAAACAGTGACAAAGCAAAAAAAAAAAAAAAAAAAAATTCAGAATGGAGAATGTGGGGCTTCAGTCTCCCCTCCATCTTTATGGGAAGAGTTCATCCATTCCCTATAGTGTATGGTGAAATCACCTTAAATAGAGGATCTCAGTTGCAGGTGAGAGGTTGTCTCAGCCTAATGGCTCGAATTTAGGTAGTTGAATAAAGTTACAAAAGTTTTAGAATTAGGAGAGCTGTAGGCAATAGAAAGAAAAATAGTGTAATCGGGAAGACAGACTTTGAATCAGGTGACATCAAAGTTTAAGGACTTGGATTTCTCAAGATGTGCAACAGGTATGCTCAAATTGGAGATGAGGAAGGGGCAAGTAAGAATAACATTAGACAGCTGGGTCTCAGAGAGAGGTAAGATATTAGGAGAGGTACTAGTCAGATGGCGTTCACCGGAAAGGCCATGAACATTGGGAAGAATATGGAAAAAGAAACAGGTCTGTTATAGAGACATGTTGTGTGAGGGGTTGGTCCTGCTACTGCCTCTAATTGGCAGTAGAGTCAGGTGGAAATCAGAATTTTAGGGGACTAGAGGCCATAAGTTTGTTGGACTGTACCATGATTACATTTAAAAGCTTACGGAGAAAAGAGAAGAAAACAAAAATGAAAGAAAAAAGCATAAACTGAGTGCTTGTCAAGTTGCATGCCTCTGAACCAAGTAGAAGTCTTTTCTTTCTGCCTCACAAGCACAAGGACTGTTGGCATTCTGTCAACAAACATACAATCTCCCCTTGTCTTGCATAGCATCTGACAACACTTAAATCACACAACTCATTCTTCTCTAGATCTTCCTGCAGTGAGTGCTATGTGTTAGCCCTGCCTTTTGTCAAAATGGGAGGAGCAATAGATAGTAGTAGTAGGTAGATATAATAGACAGGAGTGTTGGGTAGAAGTAGAAGATGATGAAGGCGAGGTGATGGATGGGGTGCCAACTACGAGGCGTGTCCCACCCACAAGGTTAAGCAACACGCGGGGTGGCATATTGGAAGAAGCGCCGCGTACAGGGATGTAAGCGGGTGCAGATTCCAGTGGTGAGATGACCATTCCTGCCACGGTTTTATCTGTCCCAGCCATCCCGCGGGTCCCCCAATCCCAAACAATTGCTTCCTTTGTGGCGGAGACTGTCACGTATCTCGACACTGTAGGACCTGGCCCCACAAGTCCATCGCGAGGCGAGGACATTCTAAATGCAGCCCTCGACCATTTGCGTCAAGGTGACAGCCTTGCCGCAATCAGGGGAGCCTCAGAGCATGCCACATATGTGACAAGCTCCTGTTGCTCACCTGAAGACCGTCAAAATCGTGGTGGAGGTGGTTTGAGGCAGCCAGTGAATTCTGGCCGCGTACGCCAAGCGGAGGAGGTTCCTTTGCGTGGAAACCGGCTTAGAAGGGAACAATACCGGAAGGTACAGAGACTCTATCGAGAGAATAGGTCTTAGGCCACTGGACTGGTCCTTAAAGGTGACTGGGAGGTACCGCCAACCTTGGTTGGGCCGGAACGCCTCAATCCCTTTTGGGGGGCTCTCTTCTCTCGGCCGTCTGAGCCGGACACACGTGCCATTACCGATTGCGACCAAGAATGTGGACAACTAGCAGGAGTTGCCACTGTAGGAGAGGTAGCACACCACCTCAAAGCCACTTGAACATCTGCCCCTGGTCCTGATGGGATATCGACGAGACTGCTGAAGTCCATTCCTCTGAGGATCCTGGCCAAAATGTTCAACCTGTGGTTGGCTACGTCTACTCTGCCAGAGCCACTGAAGGCTAACCGTACGGTGCTGATATCCAAGGTACCCAATCCAACAGAACCCAAAGACTATAGGCCAATCACCATCTCTAGTGCCATAGTCCATCTGCTCCATAAGATCTTGAGCAGCCACATCTCGAGCCTTGTCCAGATTGGTGAAGCTCAAAAGGCATTCGTCCCAATAGACGGATGCCTTGAGAACCTCACGATCTTGGATGCGATCGTCAGTTGTGCGCGGGCACACGCCCACGGTGTGCACCTGGCATTCCTCGACATGGCCAAAGCATTCGATAGTGCTAATCATAGCACTATCGAGCGGGCCATGTCGTGGAAGGGCATTCCAGCCCCCATCAGGACATATGTCATGTCGATGTATGACCGAGCCTTCACTCATATCGAAGGCAGCGGCAAGATGTCGGAGAAGGTGTATATGACTCGTGGGGTCAAACAGGGTGACCCCTTATTGCCAGTTCTCTTCAACCTTGTGATTGACGAGGGAATCGCAAGGGTGAAGAGACTGATGCAGGGGTTAGATTGGGTGACCAAAGGGTGGCAGCATTGGCATTTGCCGATGATTTGGTTCTGGTGGCGCAGTCGCCTAGTGGCCTCTAGCAGGCAATGAATGTGATGGCTGAGACCCTCGTGGGGGGTGGGCTTCACATAAATCCGGGAAAGTGTCATACCCTCAGCATGGAGGTTGACGGCAAACGCAAGACTTGGTACATCAATAAAAATAGGACGTTCCAAGTCTTGGGCAGTGCTGTCGGCTCCATGAATTCTGAGGACGAGTACAAGTACCTTGGCATTCTTGTCGGAGCTGGGGGCGGCGAAAGTCCTACGGTGCCCTGCTAGAAGATGGGCTCCTTAATATCACCAGAGCCCCTCTAAAACCTCAACAACGGATTGCGAGGCTCGTGGGACATCTGGTGCCCAAGCTCATGCATCGACTGGTGCTGGGTGAGGTGTATAAGATGCAGCTAGTGGGCATGGACAGGCAAGTGCAGGTGGTAGTTCGGCCCTGGCTACGCCTAGCCCATGACGTGCCCTGCGCATACTTCCACTCAGCAGCTGGAGATGGTGGGCTGGGTATACCAGACTTTGTCTCGACCATCCAATTAAATAAACAGACGCGGTTCGAGAAATTACTCACCTCGACCAACCCGGTGATTCATGCAGCTGTCTGGGAGCCTGCAGTGTTGAGCAAGCTGCAACGCTGGGCCGGACCCGCATGCATTGCTGGTCTACAGGTGGGTAATAAGCCCGAACGCCTGCATGCATGGAGGGCCAATCTGGTCAGTACCGTTGATGGAGCGGGTCTCGCTCCATCTGCTGCCGTGCCTCAGGTTAGCAGATGGGTTAATAGCGGGAACCGATTCCTGTCTGGTTCTGACTATGTGAAGGCCGTCCAAGTCAGGATTCGCATGCTACCTACCCCAGCCAGGGCGTCCAGAGGCCGGCCCAAGATCAACGGCCTCTGTGACACCTGTCACTAACCTGGGACACTTGGGCACATCGCACAGATGTGCCCTCATACCCATGGGGGGGCAGGTAAAACGGCACGATAACATCAGTGCCTATTTGGCCGGAAGATTGACACAGAGGGGTTATGAGGTGTTCTGCGAGCTGCGCATTCCAGTTGTGGGGTCCTTTAGGAAGCCGGACATCATGGCTTCCAAAGGTACAGAGGCCTGGGTAATAGATACACTGGTCTCTGGAATCCACTTCGCGCTTTCGGCTGCACATCAACATAAGTGCAGCTACTACGGCACCCCGAAGTCCTACAGGGCGTACGGGATCTTACCGGAAAGGGCACCATGCACATAACATCTGCCACAGTAAATTGGCATGGTGCATGGTGCCAGGAAAGTGCGAGATGGGCTCCTTAATATCACCAGGGCCCCTCTAAAACCTCAACAACGGCTGACATACCAGGACCTTGAGGTGTGCAGTGTCAAAGCCCTAACCTGGACCCATTCCCTTTACAGGATGTGGTCCAATAGCACAGGTTAGCAATCGGGCCTGCCTTGTCCATCTGGTGTCGGCCACCGGGCAGGTTAAAGGTCATCTCCCCTTTGTTGGCTTGGGGTGTGCGGGATTAGGCTGTTCTCCCGTGGCTCCCGGGCAGATACCAGTTCCTGAGGTCGGGTTGTCGGGCGGGCAGGTGAAGCCTTGGCGGGGTTGCCCATTGCTCCCGTCTGACAGGCCGCACTGGAAGGTTGAGCGGTGCTGGGAGGTCGCTGTGTTTTATGTCGGTTAGGTATATTCGAACCATCGTCTTACTGCCACCTCTCAACTTTCTCCTACCTATGCAGTCAGCAGTCTGATCTGAAAATCTTCCTTTTATTGTGTCCATACAGTCTTCCTTCAATTAAACACTTCTTTCACTATCTACATGTAGATTGGTCGCTTACCGACAACCACCCCTGTTGTGTATTCAAAAAAAAAAAGAAAGCACAGTTAGTTAAGTAGTTGGTTCTTCCTGCATGTCCCAATCACTAATTGGGAATCTATGAAGACAATTTAGGAACATTTGAGTGTGAGTATGAGGTAGAAGTAGTAGGTTGGGACATTAGGGAGGAACCATTGAAAACACTGTATTAAAGATGCCCTCTGCTTGTGGCCTGTTAAGGGTGAGGCACTAAAAGGCTACAAAGCAGCACTGGAGTTCAGCCAACCTCTTGAGGAAGTGTCGAAGGGAACAGGCATCTGAGATATACATAGATATAATTAAGCGTGAAAGGAGATGGTAAGACTAGCCTTGTAGTCTAGTTCAGACATGAAATTATATATTTATTTTATTATCATACTTGATCACTGTATCCCGTGTCAGCGAGGCAGCACCAGGAAATGTGAAGAATGGACCATCCAAACATATAGACACACACACATTTACTTATTTATTATGTATTATACTTTGTCACTGTCTCCCACGTTAGCGAGGTAGCTCAAGGAAACAGAGGAAAGAATGGCCCAACCCACCCACATACACATGTATATATGTACATGTCCACACCTGCACATATACATATGTATACATTTCAACATATACATATATATACATACACAGACATATACATAAATACACATGTACATAATTCATGCTTGCTGCCTTTATTCATTCCTGTCGCCAACCTGCCACACTTGAAAATGACACCCCCTCCCCCACACGCGTGCGAGGTAGCGCTAGGAAAAGACATCAAAGGCCACATTCGTTCACATTCAGTATCTAGCTGTTATGTATAATACACTTAAACTACAGCTCCCTTTCCACGTCCAGACCCCACAAAACTTTCCATGGTTTACCCCAGATGCTTCACATGCCCTGGTTCAATCCATTGACAGCACGTTGACCCCGTTATACCACATCGTTCCAATTCACTCTATTCCTTGCACACCTTTCACCCTCCTGCATGTTCAGGCCCCGTTTGCTCTAAATCTTTTTCACTCCATCCTTCCACCCCAATTTGGTCTCCCACTTCTCCTTGTTCCCTCCACCTCTGACACATATATCTGTCAATCTTTACTCTCATTCTCTCCATGTTACCAAACCATTTCAATACACCCTCTTCTGCTCTCTCAACCACACACTTTTTATTACCACACATCTCTCTTACCCTTTCATTACTTAATCAAACAACCTCACACCACATATTGTCCTCAACCATCTCATTTCCAGCACATCCACCCTCCTGTGCACAACCCTACCTATAGCCCATGCCTCACAACCATAAAACATTGTTGGAACCACTATTTCTTCAAACATACCCATTTTTGCTCTAACGTTCTTGTCTTCCACACATTCTTCAACGCTCCCAGAACCTTCGCCTCCTCCCCCACCCTGTGACTCACTTCCTCTTCCATGGTTCTGTATGCTGCTAAGTCCACCACCAGATATCTAAAACACTTCACTTCCTCCAGTTTTTCTCCATTCAAACTTACCTCCTAATTTACTTGTCCCTCAACCCTACTGAACCTAATAACCTTGCTCTTATACACATTTTCTCTCAGCTTTCTTCTTTCACACACTTTACCAAACTCAGTCACCCACTTCTGCAGTTTATCACTCCAATCAACCACCAGCGCTGTATCATCAGTGAACAACAACTGACTCACTTCCCAAGCCCTTTCATTCCCATCAGACTGCATACTTGCCCCTCTCTCCAAACTTCTTGCATTCATCTCCCTAAAAACCGCATCCATAAACAAATTAAACAACCATGGAGACATCATGCAACTCTGCTGCAAACTGACATTCACTGGGAACCAATCACTTTAAAAACTTAAAAACTTTTCACTGCTTCTAGCAACTTCCCTCCCACACCATATACTCTTAATACCTTCCAAAGAGCAGATCCATAAATGCTACATAGAAATCATTCTGTTTTTCTTAGTATTTCTCACATACATTGTTCAAAGCAAACACCTGATCCACTCATTCTCTGTCACCTCTGAAAACCACACTGCTCTTCCCTGCGATGCTCTGTACATGCTTTCACCCTCTCAATCAATACCCTCCCATATAATTTCCCAGAAATACTCAACAAACTTATGCCTTTGTAATTTGAACACACCTTTATCCCCTTTGCCTTTGTGCAATGGCACTATGCATGCATTCTGCCAATCCTCAGGAACTTCACTATGAACCAAACATATATTGAATACCCTCACCAACCAGTCACCCTCTTTTTTTTGATAAATTCCACAGCAATATCATCCAAACCCACTGTTTTGCCGGCTTTCATTTTCCGCAAAGCTTTCACTCCCAATTCTCTGTCTACCAAATCATTCTCCCTGATCCTCTCACTTCGCACACCACCTCGACCAAAACACTATATCTGCCACTCTTATCATCAAACACATTCAACAACCCTTCAGAATACTCTCTCCATTTCCCTTCACTTAACTATTACTTGTTATAACCTCCCCATTTGCCCCTTTCACCGGTGTTCCTGTTTACCTCCTTCCAAAACATATTTTTATTCTCCCTAAAATTTAATGATACTCTCTCACCCCCAGCTCTCAATATGCCCTCTTTTTTCACCTCTTGCACCTTTCTCTTGACCTCTTGCCTCTTTTATACATCTCCCAGTCATTTGCACTATTTCCCTGCAAAAATCTTCCAAATGCCTCTTTCTTCTCTTTCACTAACAATCTTACTTCTTCATCCCACCACTCATTACCCTATCTCATGCCACAGGCATCTTTTGGGCAAGCCATCACTACTTCCCTAAATGCATCCCGTTCCTCCCCCACTTTCTGTACGTCATTTGCTCTCTCCCTTTTCCATTCTGCACTCAATCTCTCCTGATATTTCCTCACACAATCTCCTTCCCAAGGTCACTTACTCTCACCACTCTCTTTACCCCAACATTCTCTCTTCTTTTCTGAAAACCTCTACATATCTTCACCTTCACCTCCACAAGATAATGATCAGACATCCCTCCAGTTGCCCCTCTCAGCACATTAACATCCAAAATTCTCTCTTTCACTCACCTATCAATGAACACATGATCAAATAATGCTCTCTGGCCATCTCTCCTACTAACATATGTATACTTATGTATATCTCTCTTTTTAAACCAGGTATTCCTAATCACCAGTCCTTTTTCAGCACAGATCTACAAGCTCTTCACCATTTCCATTTACAACAGTGAACACCCCATGTTCACCAATTATACCCTCAACTGCCACATTACTCACCTTTGCATTCAAATCACCCATCCTATAACCAGGTCTCTTGCATCAAAGTTGCAAACACACTCACTCATCTCTCAAACACTTGCCTCTCATGATCTTTCTTCTCATGACTAGGTGCATAGGCACCAATAATCAACCATCTCTCTCCATCCACTTTCAGTTTTACCCATATCAATCTAGAGTTTACTTTCTTACACTCTATCACATACTTCCACAACTCCTGCTTCAGGAGTAGTGCTACTCCTTCCTGTGCTTTTGTCCTCTCACCAACCCCTGACTTTACTCCCTAACACTCTTCCCCTTTACCCTTGAGCTTCGTTTCACTCAGCCAAAACATCCAGGTTCCTTTCCTCAAACATACTATCTATCTCCTTTTTTCTCATCTTGGTTACATCCACACACATTTAGACACCACAATCTGAGCCTTCGAGGAGGTTGAGCACTCCCTGCATGACTCCTTCTTCTGTTTCCCCATTTAGAAAGTTAAAATACAAGGAGGGGAGGGTTTCTAGCCCCCCGCCCCCGTCCCCTTCTACGACACGCGGGGAATGCGTGGGAAGTATTCTTTCTCCCCTATCCCCAGGGACATATTTTTTTATATATATATTATTATACTTAACTGCCGTCTCCCACGTTAGTGGGGTAATGCAAGGAAACAGACAAGAAATGGCCCAACCCACCCACGTGTAAATACATAAACACCCTCACACACACATATACATACAAATACATTTCAGCTATCCCTGGGGATAGGGGAGAAAGAATACTTCCCACGCATTCCTCATGTGTCGTAGAAGGTGACTAAAGGGGACGGGAGCGGAGGGCTGAAAACCCTCCCCTCGTATTTTAACTTTCTAAAAGGGGAAACAGAAGAAGGAGTCACGCGGATAGTGCTCATTGTCCTCGAAGGCTCGGATCGGGGTGTCTAAATGTGTGTGGATGTAACCAAGATGAGAAAAAAGGAGAGATAGGTAGCATGTTTGAGGAAAGGAACCTGGATGTTTTGGCTCTGAGTGAAATGAAATTCAAGGGTAAAGGGGAAGAGTGGTTTGGGAATGTCTTTGGAGTAAAGTCAGGGGTTAGTGAGAGGACAAAAGTAAGGGAAGGAGTAGCACTACTCCTGAAACAGGAGTGGTGGGAGTATGTGATAGAATGTAAGAAAGTAAACTCTAGATTGATATGGGTAAAACTGAAACTGGATGGAGAGAGATGGGTGATTATTGGTGCATATGCACCTGGGCATGAGAAGAAAGATCATGAGGGGCAAGTGTTTTGGGAGCAGCTGAGTGAGTGGATTAATAGTTTTGATGCACGAGACCGGGTTGTAGTGATGGGTGACTTGAATGCAAAGGTGAGTAATGTGGCAGTTGAGGGAATAATTGGTGTACATGGGGTGTTCAGTGTTGTAATGGAAATGGTGAAGAGCTTGTAGATTCATGTGCTAAAAAAGGACTGGTGATTGGGAATACCTGGTTTAAAAAGAGAGATATATACATATGTATACATATGTAAGTAGGAGAGATGTCCAAAGAGTGTTATTGGATTACGTGTTAATTGATAGGAGCGCGAAAGAGAGACTTTTGGATGTAAATGTGCTGAGAGGTGCAATTGGAGGGATGTCTCGTCATTATCTTGTGGAGGCAAAGGTGAAGATTTGTAGAGGTTTAGAGAATGTTGGGGTGAAAAGAGTGGTGAGAGTAAGTGAGCTTGGGAAGGAGACTTGAGTTAGGAAGTACCAAGAGAGACTGAGTACAGAATGGAAAAAGGTGAGAACAAAGGAGGTAAGGGGAGTGGCGGAGGAATGGGATGTATTTAGGAAAACAGTGATGGCTTGCGCAAAAGATGCTTGTGGCATGAGAAGCGTGGGAGGTGGGTAGATTAGAAAGGAAAGTGAGTGGTGGGATGATGAAGTAAGATTATTAGTGAAAGAGAAGAGAGAGGCATTTGGACAATTTTTGCAGATAAATGATGCAAATGAGTGGGAGATGTATAAAAGAAAGAGGCAGGAGGTCAAGAGAAAGGTGCAAGAGGTGAAAAAGAGGGCAAATGAGAGTTGGGGTGAGAGAGTATCATTAAATTCTAGGGAGAACAAAAGGATGTTTTGGAAGGAGATAAATAAAGTGCGTAAGACAAGGGAACAAATGGGAACTTCAGTGAAGGGGGCTAATGGGGAGGTGATAACAAGTAGTGGTGATGTGAGGAGATGGAGTAAGTATTTTGAAGATTTGTTGATTGTGTTTGATGATAAAGTGGCAGATATAGGGTGTTTTGGTCAAGGTGGTGTGCGAAGTGAGAGGGTTAGGGAGAATGATTCGGTAAACAGAGAAGAGGTAGTAAATGCTTTGCGGAAGATGAAAGCTGGCAAGGCAGCGGGTTTGGATGGTATTGCAGTGGAATTTATTGAAAAAGGGGGTGACTGTATTGTTGACTGGTTGGTAAGGTTATTTAATGTATGTATGACTCATGGTGAGGTGCCTGAGGATTGGCGGAATGCTTGCATAGTGCCATTGTACAAAGGCAAAGGGGATAAAAGTGAGTGCTTAAATTACAGAGGTATAAGTTTGTTGAGTATTCCTGGTAAATTATATGGGAGGGTATTGATTGAGAGGGTGAAAGTGTGTACAGAGCATCAAATTGGGGAAGAGCAGTGTGGTTTCAGAAGTGGTAGAGGATGTGTGGATCAGGTGTTTGCTTTGAAGAATGTATGCGAGAAATACTTAGAAAAGCAAATGAATTTGTATGTAGCATTTATGGATTTGGAGAAGACATATGATAGAGTTGATAGAGATGCTCTGTGGAAGGTATTAAGAATATATGGTGTTGGAGGCAAGTTGTTAGAAGCAGTGAAAAGTTTTTATCGAGGATGTAAGGCATGTGTACGTGTAGGAAGAGAGGAAAATGATTGGTTCTCAGTGAATGTAGGTTTGGGGCAAGGGTGTGTGATGTCTCCATGGTTGTTTGATTTGTTTATGGATGGGGTTGTTGGGGAGGTGAATGCAAGAGTTTTGGAAAGAGGGGCAAGTATGCAGTCTGTTGTGGATGAGAGAGCTTGGGAAGCAAGTCAGTTGTTGTTCGCTGATGATACAACGCTGGTGGCTGATTTGTGTGAGACACTGCAGAAGCTGGTGACTGAGTTTGGTAAAGTGAGTGAAAGAAGAAAGCTGAGAGTAAATGTGAATAAGAGCAAGGTTATTAGGTATAGTAGGGTTGAGGGACAAGTCAATTGGGGAGGTAAGTTTGAATGGAAAAAAACTGGAGGAAGTTAAGTGTTTTAGATATCTGGGAGTGGAATTGGCAGCAGATGGAACCATGGAAGCGGAAATGAATCATAGGGTGGGGGAGGAGGCGAAAGTTCTGGGAGCATTGAAGAATGTGTGGAAGTTGAGAACATTATCTCGGAAAGCAAAAATGGGTATATTTGAAGGAATAGTGGTTCCAACAATGTTATATGGTAGCGAGGCGTATTCTGTGGATATAGTTGTGCGGAGGGAGGAGGGTGGATGTGCTGGATATGAGATGTTTGAGGACCATATGTGGTGTGAGGTGGTTTGATCGAGTAAGTAATAATAGGGTAAGAGAGATGTGTGGTAACAAAAAGAGTGTGGTTGAGAGAGGAGAAGAGGGTATTTTGAAATGGTTTGGTCACATGGAGAGAATGAGCGAGGAAAGATTGACCAAGAGGATATATGTGTCAGAGGTGGAGGGAACGAGGAGAAGTGGGAGACCTAATTGGAGGTGGAAAGATGGAGTGAAAAAGATTTTGAGTGATCGGGGCCTGAACATGCAGCAGGGTGAAAGGTGTGCAAGGAATAGAGTGAATTGGAACAATGTGGTATACCGGGGTCGACGTGCTGTCAATGGATTGAACCAGGGCATGTGAAGCATCTGGGGTAAACCATGGAAAGTTATGTGGGACCTGGATGTAGAAAGGGAGCTGTGGTTTCGGTGCATTATTAATTGAGAGCTAGAGACAGTGTGAACGAATGTGGCCTTTGTTGTCTTTTCCTAGCGCTACCTCGCACACATGAGGGGGTTGTTATTTCATGCGTGGTGGGGTGGCGGTGGGAATGAATAAAGGCAGGCAGTATGAATTATGTACATGTGTATATATGTATATGTCTGTGTGTTTATATATATGTATACGGAGAGATGTATAGGTATGTATATTTGCGTGTGTGGACGTGTATGTATATACATGTGTATGTGGGTGGGTTGGGCCATTCTTTCGTCTGTTTCCTTGTGCTACCTCGCTGACACGGGAGACTGACAAAGCAAAATAAATAAATATGCATACATATAAATACACAGACATTTACATATATACACATGTACATATCCATACTTGCTGCCTTCATCCATTCGCATCGCCACCCTGCCACACATGAAATAGCATCCCCCTCCACCGATGCAGCACCAGGAACAGACAATAAAGGCCACATTCCTTCACACTCAGTCCCTAGCTGTGATGTGTGGTGCACCAAAACCACATAAATGCCCATACCAACACATATACATATATGTATAAATTTGTTGAGTATTCCTGGGAAATTATATGGGAGGGTATATAATTTGCCCTGGTTCAATCCATTGACAGCACGTCGACCCCGGTATACCACATCGTTCCAATTCACTCTATTCCTTGCACGCCTTTCACCCTCCTGCATGTTTAGGCCCCGATCACTCAAAATCTTTTTCACTCCATCTTTCCACCTCCAATTTGGTCTCCCACTTCTCCTCGTTCCCTCCACCTCTGACACATATATCCTTGTGAGGAAAGATTGACCAAGAGGATATATGTGTCAGAGGTGAAGGGAATAAGAAGTGGGAGACCAAATTGGAGGTGGAAAGATGGAGTGAAAAAGATTTTGAGTGATCGGGGCCTAAACATGCAGGAGGGTGAAAGGCGTGCAAGGAACAGAGTGAATTGGAACGATGTGGTATACTGGGGTCGACATGCTGTCAATGGATTGAACCAGGGCATGTGAAGCGTCTGGGGTAAACCATGGAAAGTTCTATGGGGCCTGGATGTGGAAAGGGAGCTGTGGTTTTGGTGCAGTATTACATGACAGCGAGAGACTGAGTGTGAATGAACGTAGCCTTTGTTGTCTTTTCCTAGCGCTACCTCACACACATGAGGGGGGAGGGGGTTGTTATTCCATGTGTGGCGAGGTGGCGATGGGAATAAATAAAGGCAGACAGTATGAATTATGTACATGTGTATATATGTATATGTCTGTGTGTGTATATATATATCTGTACATTGAGATGTATAGGTATGTATGTTTGCATGTGTGGACGTGTATGTATATACATGTGTATGTGGGTGGGTTGGGCCATTCTTTCATCTGTTTCCTTGCGCTGCCTCGCTAACACGGGAGACAGCGACAAAGCAAAATAAATGAATAAAAATTGATTGAGAGGGTGAAGGTATGTTCAGAGCATCAGACTGGGGAAGAGCAGTGAGGTTTCAGAAGTGGTAGAGGATGTGTGGATCAGGTGTTTGCTTTGAAGAATGCATGTGAGAAATACTTAGAAAAGCAAATGGATTTGTATGTACCCTATATGGATCTGGAGAAGGCATATGATAGAGTTGATAGAGATGCTCTGTGGAAGGTATTAAGAATATATGGTGTGGGAGGCAAGTTGTTAGAAGCAGTGAAAAGTTTTTATCGAGAATGTAAGGCATGTGTACGTGTAGGAAGAGAGGAAAGTGATTTGTTCTCAGCGAATCAGGGGTGTGTGATGTCTCCATGGTTGTTTGATTTGTTTATGGACGGGGTTGTTAGGGAGGTGAATGGAAAGAGGGGCAAGTATGCAGTCTGTTGTGGATGAGAGAGCTTGGGAAGTGAGTCAGTTGTTGTTCGCTGATGATACAGTGCTGGTGGCTGATTCGTGTGAGAAACTGCAGAAGCTGGTGACTGAGTTTGGTAAAGTGTGTGAAAGAAGAAAGCTGAGAGTAAATGTGAATAAGAGCAAGGTTATTATTAGGCACAATAGGGTTGAGGGACAAGTCAATTAGGAGGTAAGTTTGAATGGAGAAAAACTGGAGTAAGTGAAGTGTTTTAGATATCTGGGAGTGGATTTGGCAGCAAATGGAACCATGGAAGCAGAAGTGAATCATAGGGTGGGGGAGGGGGCGAAAGTTCTGGGAGCGTTGAAGAATTTGTGGAAGTTGAGAACATTATCTCGGAAAGCAAAAATGGGTATGTTTGAAGGAATAGTGGTTCCAACAATGTTATACAGTGCAAGGGGTGGGCAATAGATAGAGTTGTGCGGAGGAGGGTGGATGTGCTGGAAATGAGATGTTTGAGGACAATGTGTGGTGTGAGGTGGTTTGATTGATTAAGTAATGAAAGGGTAAGAGTGTGGTTGAGAGAGCAGAAGAGGGTGTTTTGAAATGGTTTGGTCACATGGAGAGAATGAGTGAGGAAAGATTGACCAAGAGGATATATGTGTCAGAGGTGGAGGGAATGAGGAGAAGGGGGAGACCAAATTGGAGGTGGAAAGATGGAGTGAAAAAGATTTTGAGTGATCGGGGCCTGAACATGCAGGAGGGTGAAAGGCTAGCAAGGAATAGAGTGAATTGGAACGATGTGGTATACCGGGGTCAACGTGCTGTCAATGGATTGAACCAGGACATGTGAAGTGTCTGGGGTAAACAATGGAAAGTTATGTGGGGCCTGGATGTGGAAAGGGAGCTGTGGTTTCGGTGCATTATACATGACAGCTAGAGACTGAGTGTGAATGAATGTGGCCTTTGCTGTCTTTCCCTAGTGTTACCTTGCACACATACTGGGGGGGAGAGGGCTGTTATTTCATGTGTGGTGGGGGTGGCAATGAGAATGAATAAAGGCAGACAGTATGAATTATGTACATGTGTATATATGTATATGTCTGTGTGTGTATATATATATATGTTGAGATGTATAGGTATGTATATTTGCGTGTGTGGACGTGTATGCATATACATGTGTATGTGGGTGGGTTGGGCCATTCTTTCGTCTGTTTCCTTGCGCTGTCTCGCTAATGCGGGAGACAGAGACAAAGTAAAATATAATATAATAAATATACTGCATACTTGCCCCTCTCTCCAAAACTCTTACATTCATCTCCCTAACCACCCCATCCATAAACAAATTAAACAATCATGGTGACATCATGCACCCCGGCCACAAAGCGACATTCACTGGGAACCAATCACTTTCCCCTCTTACTACTCGTACACCTGCCTTACATCCCTGGTAAAAACTTTCCACTGCTTCTGGCAACTTACCTCCTGCACCATATACTCTTAAAACCTTCTACAAAGCATCTCTATCCACCCTATCATATGCCTTCTCCAGATCCATGAATGCCACATACAAATCCATCTGTTTTTCTAAGTATTTCTCACATACATTGTTCAAAGCAAACACCTGATCCACATATTCTCTAACACTTCTGAAAACCACACTGCCCTTCCCCAATCTGATGCCCTATTCATGCCTTTACCCTCTCAATCAATACCCTCCCATATAATTTCCCAGAATTACTCACCAAACTTATGCCTCTGTAATTTGAACACTTACCTTTATCCCCTTTGCCTTTGTACAATGGCACTATGCAAGCATTCTGCCAATCCTCAGGCACTTCACCATGATCCATACTTACATTGAATATCCTTACCAACCAATAACCAACACAGTCACCCCCTTTTTGTATAAATTCCACTGCAATACCATGTGTAATGCATCAAAACCACAGGTCCCTATCTACATCCAGGCCCCACAGACCTTTCCATTGTTTACCTCAGACGTCTAACATGTTCTGGTCAAGTCCATTGACAGCATGTCGACACCAGTATACCATGTCGTTCCAGTTCACTCTATTCTTTGCACGCCTCTCACCCTCCTGTATGTTCAAGCCCGATCACTCAAAATCTTTTTTACTCCATCCTTCCACCTCCAATTTGGTCTCCTGCTTCTCCTTGTTCCCTCCACCTCTGACACCTTTCCTTACTCATTCTCTCCATATCTCCCACAATAACTTTCTCTCCTTCCACACATTCTTCACCACTTCCAAAAGCTTTGCCCTCCTCCCCACCCTGTGACTCTCTTCCGCTTCCATGGTTCTGTATGCTGCTAAGTCCACTCCCAGATATCTAAAACACTCCACTTCCTCCAATTTTTCTCCATTCAAACTTGCATCCCATTTAACTTGTCCCTCAATCCTACTGAACCTAATAACCTTGCTCTTATTCACATTTACTTTCAACTTTTTCCTTTCACACACTTTTCCAAATTCAGTCACCAACTTGTGCAGTTTCCTCACTCGAATCAGCCACCAGTGCTGTATCATCAGCAAACAACAACTGACTCATTTCCCAGACTCTCTCATCTCCAACAGACTGCATACTAGCCCCTCTCTCCAAGACTCTTGCATTTATCTCCCTAACCACCTTGTCCATAAACAAATTAAACAACCATAGAGACATCACACACCCCTGCTGCAGACCAACCTTCACTGGGAACCAATGACTCTCTTCTCTTCCTACTCGTACACATGCCTTACATCCTTGGCAAAAAATTTTCGCTGCTTCTAGCAGCTTACCTCCCACACCATATACTCTTAATACCTTCTACAGGGTATCTCTATCAACTCTGTCATATGCCTTCTCCAGATCCATAAATGCTACATACAAATCCATTTGTTTTTCTAAGTATTTCAAACATACATTCTTCAAAGCAAACACCTGATCCACACATCCTCTACCACTTCTGAAACCACACTGCTCTTCTCCAATTTTATGCTCTGTACGTGCCTTCACCCTCTCAATCACTACCCTCCCATATAATTTCCCAGGAATACTCAACAAACTTATGCCTCTGTAGTTTGAACACACCTTTATCCCCTTTGCCTTTGAACAGTGGCACTATGCATGCATGCTGCCAATCCTCAGGCACTTCACCATGATCCATACTTACATTGAATATCCTTATCAACCAATCAACAACACAATCACCCCCTTTCTTAATAAAGTCTACTGCAATACCATCCAAACCCACTGCCTTGCCAGATTTCATCTCCACAGAACTTTCACTAACTCTTCTCTCTTAACCAAACCATTCTCCTTGAACCTCTCACTTCGCAAACCACCCCGACCAAAACACCCTACATCTGCCACTCTATCATCAAACACATTCAACAACCCTTCAGAATACTCTCTCCATTTCCCTTCACTTAATATTACTTGTTATAACCTCCCCATTTGCCCCTTTCACCGGTGTTCCTGTTTACCTCCTTCCAAAAACATATTTTTATTCTCCCTAAAATTTAATGATACTCTCTCACCCCAGCTCTCAATATGCCCTCTTTTTTCACCTCTTGCACTTTCTCTTGACTCTTGCCTCTTTTATACATCTCCCAGTCATTTGCACTATTTCCTGCAAAAATCTTCCAAATGCCTCTTTCTTCTCTTTCACTAACAATCTTACTTCTTCATCCCACCACTCATTACCCTATCTCATGCCACAGGCATCTCTTTTGGGCAAGCCATCACTACTTCCCTAAATGCATCCCATTCCTCCCCACTTTCTGTACGTCATTGCTCTCTCCTTTTCCATTCTGCACTCAATCTCTCCTGATATTTTTCCCTCACAAAATCTCCTTCCCAAGGTCACTTACTCTCACCACTCTCTTTACCCCAATCATTCTCTTTCTTTTCTGAAAACCTCTACATATCTTCACCTTCACCTCCACAAGATAATGATCAGACATCCCTCAGTTGCCCCTCTCAGCACATTAACATCCAAAATTCTCTCTTTCACTCACCTATCAATGAACACATGATCAAATAATGCTCTCTGGCCATCTCTCCTACTAACATATGTATACTTATGTATATCTCTCTTTTTAAACCAGGTTTTCTAATCACCAGTCCTTTTTCAGCACAGATCTACAAGCTCTTCACCATTTCCATTTACAACAGTGAACAACCCATGTTCACCAATTATACCCTCAACTGCCACATTACTCACCTTTGCATTCAAATCACCCATCCTATAACCAGGTCTCTTGCATCAAAGTTGCAAACACACTCACTCATCTCTCAAACACTTGCCTCTCATGATCTTTCTTCTCATGACTAGGTGCATAGGCACCAATAATCAACCATCTTCTCTCCATCCACTTTCAGTTTTACCATATCAATCTAGAGTTTACTTTCTTACACTCTATCACATACTTCCACAACTCCTGCTTCAGGAGTAGTGCTACTCCTTCCTGTGCTTTTGTCTCTCACCAACCCCTGACTTTACTCCCTAACACTCTTCCCCTTTACCCTTGAGCTTCGTTTCACTCAGCCAAAACATCCAGGTTCCTTTCCTCAAACATACTATCTATCTCCTTTTTTCTCATCTTGGTTTACATCCACACACATTTAGACACCACAATCTGAGCCTTCGAGGAGGTTGAGCACTCCCTGCATGACTCCTTCTTCTGTTTCCCCATTTAGAAAGTTAAAATACAAGGAGGGGAGGGTTTCTAGCCCCCCGCCCCCGTCCCCTTCTACGAACACGCGGGGAATGCGTGGGAAGTATTCTTTCTCCCCTATCCCCAGGGACATATTTTTTATATATATATTATTATAACTTAACTGCCGTCTCCCACGTTAGTGGGGTAATGCAAGGAAACAGACAAGAAATGGGCCCAACCCACCCACATGTAAATACATAAACACCCTCACACACACATGGGAAGGGGAAAAAGGAATTTTCCCCAGATTTTCATGTGTGGGAGAAGGGCCAAAAAGGGGACGGGGGGCGGAGGGGGGAAACCCCCCCCTGTATTTTTTTTTTTAAAAAAGGGGGAAAAAGGGGGTCACGGGGGGTGTTCTTTTCCCCTAAAGGGCTCGGATGGGGTGTCTAAAGGTTTTTGGGGATGAAACCAAGAGGGAAAAAAAAAGGGAAAGAGTTTGGTAAGTATGTTTGGGGAAAAGGAACCTTTTGGATTTTTTGGGGTTAAAAGTGAAATAAAATTTAAAGGGGTAAAGGGGGGGGAGGGGGGGGGTTTGGGGAAATGTTTTGGGAGTAAAGTCAGGGGTTTTTAGGGGCAAAAGAAGGGAAGGATTAGCCTCCCCTGAACGGGAAATTTGGGGGGAGTATGTGATGAAGAAAGGGGAAAGAAAAAACCCCTTAGATTGTTTGGGGTTTAAAATTTTAAAACTGGTTTGGAGGGGAAAGGGGTTTATTATTGGTGCATTGCCCCGGGGCATGAGAAGAAAGATTTGAGGGGCAAGTTTTTTTTGGGAGCGGGGTTGGGGGGTTAAAGGTTTTTTTCAGGGAGCCCGGGGTTTATTTTTGGGGGTTTTAATGAAAAGGGGTGAGAATGTGGCAGTTGAGGGAATAATTGGGTTAAGGGGGTTTTTCAGTGTTGAAAAAGGGAAAATGGTGAAGGCTTGTAGATTATTTTTTTTAAAAAAGGGAGGGTAAATTGGGAAATCCCGGGTTTTAAAAGAGAGTTTACATATTTAAAGGGTAAGTAGGGGGGAGGGCCCAAAGAGGTTATTGGATTATTTTTAAATTTGTGGAGGGAAAGAAGACTTTTTGGTTGAAAAATTTTTTGCTGAAAGGGGAAATTTGGGGGGTTTTTGAAATTATCTTTGGAGGAAAAGGGTTGAAGTTTTGGGTAGAGGTTTAGAAAAAGGGGTTGGGGTGAAAAGAGTGGTGAGGTAAGTGAGTTGGGAAAGGAGATTTTGGTTTTAGGAAGTCCCAAGGAGGAAAATGGTAAGAAGGGAAAAAAAGGGGGAAAACAAAGGGGGAAAGGGGGAAATGGGGGAGGGAAGGGGATGTATTTGGGGCAAAAAATGATGGTTGGAAAAAGGAGTTGTGGCATGGGGAAAGGTGGGGGGGGTGGGAGTTTTAAAAAGGGAAAGTGAGTGGTGGGATGAGGAAGTAAGATTTTGGGGGAAAGAGAAAGAGAGGTTTGGGGAAATTTTTGCAAAAATGTGCAAATTGGGGATGTATAAAAGAAAGAGGAAAGGAGGTCAAAAAAAAAGGTAAAGAGGTAAAAAAGGGGAGGGAAAATGAGATTTGGGGTGGAGAGTTTTTAAATTTGGGGAAAAAAAAAAGTTTTTTTGGGAAAGGGGGTAAATAAAGTGCTAAACAAGGGAAAAAAGGGGGAAAAATTCAGGAAAAAGGGGGCAAATGGGGAGGTAATAAAAGTATTTGGTAAATGTGAGGAAGGGGAGTGGTTTTTTGAAGGTTTGTTAAATTTGTTTGATGAAAAGGGGCAATTGGTTTTTGGGTCGGGGTTTGGTGTGCAAGTAAAAGGGGGTTAGGGGAGAATGTTTTGGAAAACAGAAAAAAAGGTAGTAAAGTTTGGGGAAAATAAAACCCCGGAAAGGGCGGGGGGGTTTGGTTTGGTATTGCTTTAAAATTTATTAAAAAGGGGGGTGTTTGTTTGGTTGAGGGTTGGTAAGGTTTTTTAATGTATGAAAAGACCATGGTAAATCCCTTTTGAGGTTTTGGCGGGAATGTTTAGTGCCATTGAAACAAAGGAAAAGGGGGAAAAAGGGTTTTTTCTTAAATTAAAAGGAAATAAGTTTTTGGAGAAACCCTGGGAAATTTAAATTGGGAGGGGAAATTGTTTGGGGGGGAAAAGGTTTGTACAGGCATAAATTGGGGAAAACAGTGGGGGTTTCAAAAGTGGTAGGGGAAAATTGGTTTGGGATCAGGGTTTGCTTTAAAAATGAGGGAGTACAAAAAGCAAATGGTTTTAAAAAGAGCATTTATGGATTTGGGGGGAAAACATTGAAAAGAGTTTAAAAAGAGATGTTTTTGGAAGGTATTAAAAATTTGGTTTTGGGGGAAGTTGTTAAAGCATTTGAAAATTTTTATCGAAAATTAAGGCTTTGTTTTCTTTTGGTAGGAAAAAAGGGGGAAAATGGATTGGGGTTTCCCCCAGTAAAGGGGTGGTTTGGGGCAAGGGGGGTGTGATGTTTTTCCATGGTTGTTTGATTTGTTTATGGATGGGGTTGTTGGGGAGGTGAATGCAAGAGTTTTGGAAAGAGGGGCAAGTATGCAGTCTGTTGTGGATGAGAGAGTTTGGGAAGCAAGTCAGTTGTTGTTCGCTGATGATACAACGCTGGTGGCTGATTTGTGTGAGGACACTGCAGAAGCTGGTGACTGAGTTTGGTAAAGTGTGTGAAAGAAGAAAGCTGAGAGTAAATGTGAATAAGAGCAAGGTTATTGGTATAGTAGGGTTGAGGGACAAGTCAATTGGGGAGGTAAGTTTGAATGGAAAAAAACTGGAGGAAGTTAAGTGTTTTAGATATCTGGGAGTGGAATGGCAGCAGATGGAACCATGGAAGCGGAAATGAATCATAGGGTAGGGGAGGGGGCGAAAGTTCTGGGAGCATTGAAGAATGTGTGGAAGTTGAGAACATTATCTCGGAAAGCAAAAATGGGTATGTTTGAAGGAATAGTGGTTCCAACAATGTTATATGGTAGCGAGGCGTATTTGTGGATATAGTTGTGCGGAGGGAGGAGGGTGGATGTGCTGGATATGAGATGTTTGAGGACCATATGTGGTGTGAGGTGGTTTGATCGAGTAAGTAATAATAGGGTAAGAGAGATGTGTGGTAACAAAAAGAGTGTGGTTGAGAGAGGAGAAGAGGGTATTTTGAAATGGTTTGGTCACATGGAGAGAATGAGTGAGGAAAGATTGACCAAGAGGATATATGTGTCAGAGGTGAAGGGAATAAGAAGTGGGAGACCAAATTGGAGGTGGAAAGATGGAGTGAAAAAGATTTTGAGTGATCGGGGCCTGAACATGCAGCAGGGTGAAAGGTGTGCAAGGAATAGAGTGAATTGGAACAATGTGGTTATACCGGGGTCAACGTGCTGTCAATGGATTGAACCAGGGCATGTGAAGCATCTGGGGTAAACCATGGAAAGTTATGTGGGACCTGGATGTAGAAAGGGAGCTGTGGTTTCGGTGCATTATTAATTGAGAGCTAGAGACAGTGTGAACGAATGTGGCCTTTGTTGTCTTTTCCTAGCGCTACCTCACACACATGAGGGGGTTGTTATTTCATGCGTGGTGGGGTGGCGGTGGGAATGAATAAAGGCAGGCAGTATGAATTATGTACATGTGTATATATGTATATGTATGTTGTTTATATATATGTATACGGAGAGATGTATAGGTATGTATATTTGCGTGTGTGGACGTGTATGTATATACATGTGTATGTGGGTGGGTTGGGGCCATTCTTTCGTCTGTTTCCTTGTTACTACCTCGCTGACACGGGGATGAGGACTGACAAGCAAAATAAATAAATATGCATACATATAAATACACAGACATTTACATATATACACATGTACATATCCATACTTGCTGCCTTCATCCATTCGCATCGCCACCCTGCCACACATGAAATAGCATCCCCCTCCACGATGCAGCACCAGGAACAGACAATAAAGGCCACATTCCTTCACACTCAGTCCCTAGCTGTGATGTGTGGTGCACCAAAACCACATAAATGCCCATACCAACACATATACATATATGTATAAATTTGTTGAGTATTCCTGGTAAATTATATGGGAGGTATATAATTTGCCTGGTTTCATCCATTGACAGCACGTCGACCCCGGTATACCACATCGTTCCAATTCACTCTATTCCTTGCACGCCTTTCACCCTCCTGCATGTTTAGGCCCCGATCACTCAAAATCTTTTTTACTCCATCCTTCCACCTCCAATTTGGTCTCCCACTTCTCCTCGTTCCCTCCACCTCTGACACATATATCCTTGTGAGGAAAGATTGACCAAGAGGATATATGTGTCAGAGGTGAAGGGAATAAGAAGTGGGAGACCAAATTGGAGGTGGAAAGATGGAGTGAAAAAGATTTTGAGTGATCGGGGCTAAACATGCAGGAGGGTGAAAGGCGTGCAAGGAACAGAGTGAATTGGAACGATGTGGGTATTCTGGGGTCGACATGCTGTCAATGGATTGAACCAGGGCATGTGAAGCATCTGGGGTAAACCATGGAAAGTTCTATGGGGCCTGGATGTGGAAAGGGAGCTGTGGTTTCGGTGCATTATACATGACAGCTAGAGACTGAGTGTGAATGAACGTAGCCTTTGTTGTCTTTTCCTAGCGCTACCTCACACACATGAGGGGGGAGGGGGTTGTTATTCCATGTGTGGCGAGGTGGCGATGGGAATAAATAAAGGCAGACAGTATGAATTATGTACCATGTGTATATATGTATATGTCTGTGTGTGTATATATATATCTGTACATTGAGATGTATAGGTATGTATGTTTGCATGTGTGGACGTGTATGTATATACATGTGTATGTGGGTGGGTTGGGCCATTTCATTCTTTTCATTGTTTTCTTGCGCTCTCGCTAAAGCGGGAGACAGCGACAAAGCAAAATAAATGAATAAAAATTGATTGAGAGGGTGAAGGTATGTTCAGAGCATCGACTGGAGAAGAGCAGTGAGGTTTCAGAAGTGGTAGAGGATGTGTGGATCAGGTGTTTGCTTTGAAGAATGCATGTGAGAAATACTTAGAAAAGCAAATGGATTTGTATGTACCCTATATGGATCTGGAGAAGGCATATGATAGAGTTGATAAGAGATGCTCTGTGGAAGGTATTAAGAATATATGGTGTTGGAGGCAAGTTGTTAGAAGCAGTGAAAAGTTTTTATCGAGATGTAAGGCATGTGTACGTGTAGGAAGAGAGGAAAATGATTGGTTCTCAGTGAATGTAGGTTTGGGGCAAGGGTGTGTGATGTCTCCATGGTTGTTTGATTTGTTTATGGATGGGGTTGTTGGGGAGGTGAATGCAAGAGTTTTGGAAAGAGGGGCAAGTATGCAGTCTGTTGTGGATGAGAGAGCTTGGGAAGCAAGTCAGTTGTTGTTCGCTGATGATACAACGCTGGTGGCTGATTTGTGTGAGGACACTGCAGAAGCTGGTGACTGAGTTTGGTAAAGTGTGTGAAAGAAGAAAGCTGAGAGTAAATGTGAATAAGAGCAAGGTTATTGGTATAGTAGGGTTGAGGGACAAGTCAATTGGGGAGGTAAGTTTGAATGGAAAAAAACTGGAGGAAGTTAAGTGTTTTAGATATCTGGGAGTGGATTTGGCAGCAAATGGAACCATGGAAGCGGAAATGAATCATAGGGTGGGGGAGGAGGCGAAAGTTCTGGGAGCATTGAAGAATGTGTGGAAGTTGAGAACATTATCTCGGAAAGCAAAAATGGGTATATTTGAAGGAATAGTGGTTCCAACAATGTTATATGGTAGCGAGGCGTATTTGTGGATATAGTTGTGCGGAGGGAGGAGGGTGGATGTGCTGGATATGAGATGTTTGAGGACCATATGTGGTGTGAGGTGGTTTGATCGAGTAAGTAATAATAGGGTAAGAGAGATGTGTGGTAACAAAAAGAGTGTGGTTGAGAGAGGAGAAGAGGGTATTTTGAAATGGTTTGGTCACATGGAGAGAATGAGTGAGGAAAGATTGACCAAGAGGATATATGTGTCAGAGGTGAAGGGAATAAGAAGTGGGAGACCAAATTGGAGGTGGAAAGATGGAGTGAAAAAGATTTTGAGTGATCGGGGCCTGAACATGCAGCAGGGTGAAAGGTGTGCAAGGAATAGAGTGAATTGGAACAATGTGGTTATACCGGGGTCAACGTGCTGTCAATGGATTGAACCAGGGCATGTGAAGCATCTGGGGTAAACCATGGAAAGTTATGTGGGACCTGGATGTAGAAAGGGAGCTGTGGTTTCGGTGCATTATTAATTGAGAGCTAGAGACAGTGTGAACGAATGTGGCCTTTGTTGTCTTTTCCTAGCGCTACCTCACACACATGAGGGGGTTGTTATTTCATGCGTGGTGGGGTGGCGGTGGGAATGAATAAAGGCAGGCAGTATGAATTATGTACATGTGTATATATGTATATGTCTGTGTGTTTATATATATGTATACGGAGAGATGTATAGGTATGTATATTTGCGTGTGTGGACGTGTATGTATATACATGTGTATGTGGGTGGGTTGGGCCATTCTTTCGTCTGTTTCCTTGTGCTACCTCGCTGACCACGGGAGACTGACAAAGCAAAATAAATAAATATGCATACATATAAATACACAGACATTTACATAATCCACATTTACAATATCCATACTTGCTGCCTTCATCCATTCGCATCGCCACCCTGCCACACATGAAATAGCATCCCCCTCCACGATGCAGCACCAGGAACAGACAATAAAGGCCACATTCCTTCACACTCAGTCCCTAGCTGTGATGTGTGGTGCACCAAAACCACATAAATGCCCATACCAACACATATACATATATGTATAAATTTGTTGAGTATTCCTGGTAAATTATATGGGTGGGTATATAATTAGCCCTGGTTCAATCCATTGACAGCACGTCGACCCCGGTATACCACATCGTTCCAATTCACTCTATTCCTTGCACGCCTTTCACCCTCCTGCATGTTTAGGCCCCGATCACTCAAAATCTTTTTTACTCCATCCTTCCACCTCCAATTTGGTCTCCCACTTCTCCTCGTTCCCTCCACCTCTGACACATATATCCTTGTGAGGAAAGATTGACCAAGAGGATATATGTGTCAGAGGTGGAGGGAACAAGGAGAAGTGGGAGACCTAATTGGAGGTGGAAAGATGGAGTGAAAAAGATTTTGAGTGATCGGGGCCTGAACATGCAGCAGGGTGAAAGGTGTGCAAGGAATAGAGTGAATTGGAACAATGTGGTATACCGGGGTCGACGTGCTGTCAATGGATTGAACCAGGGCATGTGAAGCATCTGGGGTAAACCATGGAAAGTTATGTGGGACCTGGATGTAGAAAGGGAGCTGTGGTTTCGGTGCATTATTAATTGAGAGCTAGAGACAGTGTGAACGAATGTGGCCTTTGTTGTCTTTTCCTAGCGCTACCTCGCACACATGAGGGGGTTGTTATTTCATGCGTGGTGGGGTGGCGGTGGGAATGAATAAAGGCAGGCAGTATGAATTATGTACATGTGTATATATGTATATGTCTGTGTGTTTATATATATGTATACGGAGAGATGTATAGGTATGTATATTTGCGTGTGTGGACGTGTATGTATATACATGTGTATGTGGGTGGGTTGGGCCATTCTTTCGTCTGTTTCCTTGTACTACCTCGCTGACACGGGAGACTGACAAAGCAAAATAAATAAATATGCATACATATAAATACACAGACATTTACATATATACACATGTACATATCCATACTTGCTGCCTTCATCCATTCGCATCGCCACCCTGCCACACATGAAATAGCATCCCCCTCCACCGATGCAGCACCAGGAACAGACAATAAAGGCCACATTCCTTCACACTCAGTCCCTAGCTGTGATGTGTGGTGCACCAAAACCACATAAATGCCCATACCAACACATATACATATATGTATAAATTTGTTGAGTATTCCTGGGAAATTATATGGGAGGGTATATAATTTGCCCTGGTTAAATCCATTGACAGCACGTCGACCCCGGTATACCACATCGTTCCAATTCACTCTATTCCTTGCACGCCTTTCACCCTCCTGCATGTTTAGGCCCCGATCACTCAAAATCTTTTTCACTCCATCTTTCCACCTCCAATTTGGTCTCCCACTTCTCCTCGTTCCCTCCACCTCTGACACATATATCCTTGTGAGGAAAGATTGACCAAGAGGATATATGTGTCAGAGGTGAAGGGAATAAGAAGTGGGAGACCAAATTGGAGGTGGAAAGATGGAGTGAAAAAGATTTTGAGTGATCGGGGCCTAAACATGCAGGAGGGTGAAAGGCGTGCAAGGAACAGAGTGAATTGGAACGATGTGGTATACTGGGGTCGACATGCTGTCAATGGATTGAACCAGGGCATGTGAAGCGTCTGGGCTAAACCATGGAAAGTTCTATGGGGCCTGGATGTGGAAAGGGAGCTGTGGTTTTGGTGCAGTATTACATGACAGCGAGAGACTGAGTGTGAATGAACGTAGCCTTTGTTGTCTTTTCCTAGCGCTACCTCACACACATGAGGGGGGAGGGGGTTGTTATTCCATGTGTGGCGAGGTGGCGATGGGAATAAATAAAGGCAGACAGTATGAATTATGTACATGTGTATATATGTATATGTCTGTGTGTATATATATATCTGTACATTGAGATGTATAGGTATGTATGTTTGCATGTGTGGACGTGTATGTATATACATGTGTATGTGGGTGGGTTGGGCCATTCTTTCATCTGTTTCCTTGCGCTACCTCGCTAACGCGGGAGACAGCGACAAAGCAAAATAAATGAATAAAAATTGATTGAGAGGGTGAAGGTATGTTCAGAGCATCAGACTGGAGAAGAGCAGTGAGGTTTCAGAAGTGGTAGAGGATGTGTGGATCAGGTGTTTGCTTTGAAGAATGCATGTGAGAAATACTTAGAAAAGCAAATGGATTTGTATGTACCCTATATGGATCTGGAGAAGGCATATGATAGAGTTGATAGAGATGCTCTGTGGAAGGTATTAAGAATATATGGTGTGGGAGGCAAGTTGTTAGAAGCAGTGAAAAGTTTTTATCGAGAATGTAAGGCATGTGTACGTGTAGGAAGAGAGGAAAGTGATTTGTTCTCAGCGAATCAGGGGTGTGTGATGTCTCCATGGTTGTTTGATTTGTTTATGGACGGGGTTGTTAGGGAGGTGAATGGAAAGAGGGGCAAGTATGCAGTCTGTTGTGGATGAGAGAGCTTGGGAAGTGAGTCAGTTGTTGTTCGCTGATGATACAGTGCTGGTGGCTGATTCGTGTGAGAAACTGCAGAAGCTGGTGACTGAGTTTGGTAAAGTGTGTGAAAGAAGAAAGCTGAGAGTAAATGTGAATAAGAGCAAGGTTATTATTAGGCACAATAGGGTTGAGGGACAAGTCAATTAGGAGGTAAGTTTGAATGGAGAAAAACTGGAGTAAGTGAAGTGTTTTAGATATCTGGGAGTGGATTTGGCAGCAAATGGAACCATGGAAGCAGAAGTGAATCATAGGGTGGGGGAGGGGGCGAAAGTTCTGGGAGCGTTGAAGAATTTGTGGAAGTTGAGAACATTATCTCGGAAAGCAAAAATGGGTATGTTTGAAGGAATAGTGGTTCCAACAATGTTATACAGTGCAAGGGGTGGGCAATAGATAGAGTTGTGCGGAGGAGGGTGGATGTGCTGGAAATGAGATGTTTGAGGACAATGTGTGGTGTGAGGTGGTTTGATTGATTAAGTAATGAAAGGGTAAGAGTGTGGTTGAGAGAGCAGAAGAGGGTGTTTTGAAATGGTTTGGTCACATGGAGAGAATGAGTGAGGAAAGATTGACCAAGAGGATATATGTGTCAGAGGTGGAGGGAATGAGGAGAAGGGGGAGACCAAATTGGAGGTGGAAAGATGGAGTGAAAAAGATTTTGAGTGATCGGGGCCTGAACATGCAGGAGGGTGAAAGGCTAGCAAGGAATAGAGTGAATTGGAACGATGTGGTATACCGGGGTCAACGTGCTGTCAATGGATTGAACCAGGACATGTGAAGTGTCTGGGGTAAACAATGGAAAGTTATGTGGGGCCTGGATGTGGAAAGGGAGCTGTGGTTTCGGTGCATTATACATGACAGCTAGAGACTGAGTGTGAATGAATGTGGCCTTTGCTGTCTTTCCCTAGTGTTACCTTGCGCACATACTGGGGGGGAGGGGGCTGTTATTTCATGTGTGGTGGGGGTGGCGATGAGAATGAATAAAGGCAGACAGTATGAATTATGTACATGTGTATATATGTATATGTCTGTGTGTGTATATATATATGTTGAGATGTATAGGTATGTATATTTGCGTGTGTGGACGTGTATGCATATACATGTGTATGTGGGTGGGTTGGGCCATTCTTTCGTCTGTTTCCTTGCGCTGTCTCGCTAATGCGGGAGACAGAGACAAAGTAAAATATAATATAATAAATATACTGCATACTTGCCCCTCTCTCCAAAACTCTTACATTCATCTCCCTAACCACCCCATCCATAAACAAATTAAACAATCATGGTGACATCATGCACCCCGGCCACAAAGCGACATTCACTGGGAACCAATCACTTTCCCCTCTTACTACTCGTAAACCTGCCTTACATCCCTGGTAAAAACTTTCCACTGCTTCTGGCAACTTACCTCCTGCACCATATACTCTTAAAACCTTCTACAAAGCATCTCTATCCACCCTATCATATGCCTTCTCCAGATCCATGAATGCCACATACAAATCCATCTGTTTTTCTAAGTATTTCTCTCATACATTGTTCAAAGCAAACACCTGATCCACATATTCTCTAACACTTCTGAAAACCACACTGCCCTTCCCCAATCTGATGCCCTATTCATGCCTTTACCCTCTCAATCAATACCCTCCCATATAATTTCCCAGAATTACTCACCAAACTTATGCCTCTGTAATTTGAACACTTACCTTTATCCCCTTTGCCTTTGTACAATGGCACTATGCAAGCATTCTGCCAATCCTCAGGCACTTCACCATGATCCATACTTACATTGAATATCCTTACCAACCAATAACCAACACAGTCACCCCCTTTTTGTATAAATTCCACTGCAATACCATGTGTAATGCATCAAAACCACAGGTCCCTATCCACATCCAGGCCCCACAGACCTTTCCATTGTTTACCTCAGACGTCTAACATGTTCTGGTCAAGTCCATTGACAGCATGTCGACACCAGTATACCATGTCGTTCTGGTTCACTCTATTCTTTGCACGCCTCTCACCCTCCTGTATGTTCAAGCCCGATCACTCAAAATCTTTTTTACTCCATCCTTCCACCTCCAATTTGGTCTCCTGCTTCTCCTTGTTCCCTCCACCTCTGACACCTTTCCTTACTCATTCTCTCCATATCTCCACAATAACTTTCTCTCCTTCCACACATTCTTCACCACTTCCAAAAGCTTTGCCCTCCTCCCCACCCTGTGACTCTCTTCCGCTTCCATGGTTCTGTATGCTGCTAAGTCCACTCCCAGATATCTAAAACACTCCACTTCCTCCAATTTTTCTCCATTCAAACTTGCATCCCATTTAACTTGTCCCTCAATCCTACTGAACCTAATAACCTTGCTCTTATTCACATTTACTTTCAACTTTTTCCTTTCACACACTTTTCCAAATTCAGTCACCAACTTGTGCAGTTTCCTCACTCGAATCAGCCACCAGTGCTGTATCATCAGCAAACAACAACTGACTCATTTCCCAGACTCTCTCATCTCCAACAGACTGCATACTAGCCCCTCTCTCCAAGACTCTTGCATTTATCTCCCTAACCACCTTGTCCATAAACAAATTAAACAACCATAGAGACATCACACACCCCTGCTGCAGACCAACCTTCACTGGGAACCAATGACTCTCTTCTCTTCCTACTCGTACACATGCCTTACATCCTTGGCAAAAAATTTTCGCTGCTTCTAGCAGCTTACCTCCCACACCATATACTCTTAATACCTTCTACAGGGTATCTCTATCAACTCTGTCATATGCCTTCTCCAGATCCATAAATGCTACATACAAATCCATTTGTTTTTCTAAGTATTTCAAACATACATTCTTCAAAGCAAACACCTGATCCACACATCCTCTACCACTTCTGAAACCACACTGCTCTTCTCCAATTTTATGCTCTGTACGTGCCTTCACCCTCTCAATCACTACCCTCCCATATAATTTCCCAGGAATACTCAACAAACTTATGCCTCTGTAGTTTGAACACACCTTTATCCCCTTTGCCTTTGAACAGTGGCACTATGCATGCATGCTGCCAATCCTCAGGCACTTTATTATGATCCATACATACATTGAATATCCTTATCAACCAATCAACAACACAATCACCCCCTTTCTTAATAAAGTCTACTGCAATACCATCCAAACCCACTGCCTTGCCAGATTTCATCTTCCACAGAACTTTCACTAACTCTTCTCTCTTAACCAAACCATTCTCCTTGAACCTCTCACTTCGCAAACCACCCCGACCAAAACACCCTACATCTGCCACTCTATCATCAAACACATTCAACAAACATTCAAAAACTCACTCCATCTCCTCACTGCATCACTACCTGTTATTACTTTCCCCCTTGCCACCTTTACTAATGTTCCCATTTTGTTCTCTTTTCTTATGAATGTTATTCACCTCCTTCCAAAACATCTTTTTATTCTTCCAAAAGTTTAATGATACTCTCTCACCCCAGCTCTTATTTGCCCTTTTTTTCAACCCTTTCACCTTCCTCTAGACCTACTGCCATCTTCTTTAATACTTCTTACGGTCATTTGCATTCCTTCCTCGTAAGTATCGTCCAAATGCCACTCTTTCACTAACAACTTCATCCCACCACTCACTACCCTTTCTAATCTGCCCACCTCCCACTTTTCTCATACCACATGCATCTTTTGCACATGCCATCACTGCTTTCCAAAATACATTCCATTCCTCATCCACTCCCCTCAGTTCATTTGCTCTCACCTTTTGCAGTTGTGAATACAAAGTCAAGAATAGGGACAACAATAGTATCATATGTGGATACAAGTTTGTGAGAAATAGGTATAAGGGAGCATAAAGTGATAACATTAGCATATGCTGATTACATAACTGAAAACAAGTTAGACTTACTGGATGCATTGCAGAGGTTGTTTGATTGAAAGAAACAGAGTAAACTGTAACTTACATATACAATTTCACCAACTACATTGAGTAATTTCAGAGATTTGGAAGTAATATTTAATGATATAACTACAAAAGGGATAAAGGTGTGTTCAAATTACAGAGGTATATGTTTGTTGAGTATTCCTTGGAAATTATATGGGAGGGTATTGATTGAGAGGGTAAACGCATGTGCAGAGCATCAGATTGGGGAAGAGCAGTGTGGTTTCAGAAGTGGTAGAGGATGTGTGGATCAGATGTTTGCTCTGAAGAATGTATGTGAGAAATAGAAAAACAAATGGATTTGTATGTAGCATTTATGGATCTGAAGACAGCATATGATAGAGTTGATAGAGATGCTCTGTGGAAGGTATTAAGAGTATATGGTGTGGGAGGCAAGTTGCTAGAAGCAGTGAAAAGTTTTCATCGAGGATGTAAGGCATATGTACGAGTAGGGAGAGAGGAAAGTGATTGGTTCTCAGTGAATGTCGGTTTGTGGCAGGGGTGCATGATGTCTCCATGGTTGTTTAATTTGTTTATGGATGGGGTTGTTAGGGAGGTGAATGCAAGAGCTTTGGAGAGATGGGCAAGTATGCAGTCTGTTATGGATGGGAGGGCTTGGGAAGTGAGTCAGTTGTTGTTTGCCGATGATACAGCACTGGTGGCTGATTTGGGTGAGAAACTGCATAAGCTGGTGACTGAGTTTGGTAAAGTGTGTGAAAGAAGAATGCAGAGAGTAAATGTGAATAAGAGCAAGGTTATTAGTATTAGGTACAATAGGGTTGAGGGACAAGTCAATTGGGAGGTAAGTTTGAATGGAGAGAAACTGGAGGAAGTGAAGTGTTTTAGATATCTGGGAGTGGATTTAGCAGCGGATGGAACCATTTAAGTGGAAGTGAGTCACAGGGTGGGGGAGGGGGTGAAAGTGCTGGGAGCGTTAAAGAATGTGTGGAAGGCGAGAACTTTATTTCAAAAAGCAAAAATGGGTATGTTTGAAGGAATAGTGGTTCCAACAAAGTTATATGGTTGTGAAGTGTGGGCTATAGATAGGGTTGTGCGGAGGAGGGTGGATGTATTGGAAATGAGATGTTTGTGGACAAAATGTGGTGTGAGGTGGATTGATTAAGTAATGAAAGGGTATGAGAGGTGTGGTAATAAAAAGAGTGTGGTTGAGAGAGCAGAAGAGGGTGTATTGAAATGGTTTGGTCACATAGAGAGAATGAGTGAGGAAAGATTGACAAAGAGGATATATGTGTCAGAGGTGGAGGGAACGAGAAGTGGGAGACCAAACTGGAGGTGGAAGGATGGACTGAAAAAGATTTTGGGCAATCGGGGCCTGAACATGCAGGAGGGTGAAAGGCGTGCAAGGAATAGAGTGAATTGGAACGATGTGGTATACTGAGGTCGACTTGTTGTCAGTAGATTGAACCAGGGCGTGTATGTATATGTATGTATACTTTTAAACTTAGAGGTATGTATGTGTGGATGTGTATGTATATACATGTGTATGTGGGTGGGTTGGTCCATCCTTTTGTCAGTTTCCTTGCGCTACCTCGCTGATGCGGGAGACAGTGACAAAGTATAATAAAAAAATGTATTACAAATACAGAAATAAACAACAGAATTATAAAATTAGAATGCAAATTTTTGTGTGTTATACCCTATACTGAAAGATAAAAATGTAATATCAGAATACTTCAAAAACACATAACCAGTATCATGGAGTATTACTGAACATAGAAATATGTTACTAATTGTAGAAATTAACATTATTTTTTACATTTAAGTTTCCAAATCTCCAACAGTGTCAAAAGGAAGTTTGAAGAATTCTTTCTCAAGGCTTACAATCTGATGAATTATGAGAAGTTTGCTTTTCATAGTGTAAAAGAAAAAATCTTTAAATTTTTACATTATAAAGTTTTAGTTTTTTCAGTTCCAATATCTTTCTCCTTGATAGAAGAATGGGATCGTAGTACTGTCACTAGGTATTCGTGAATAATACTACCAGAAGCATCTGGCAAGTGTCATGAGTACATATGAATATAATAGTGGGGCTTACTAAAGGTTAAGAAAGGAAGGCCATTCCTTCAACACATCTTCAGTATTGTTTACATATTATCTGGCCAGTATGTGGAAAATCATCGTGTCTCCGTCAGGGGGTCGTTGAGTGGAGGTCATTGAAGCGTTGCGTGTGGGGACATCATAGAAGGTAGTGGACAAGGGTGCGGCTGTCGCGTCTTTTGCATAATGCACAAGTGCGTTACTCAGGGAGGTGGGGATATCAGTCTCCCAAGCAAAGTCGTACCCAATGATAATACGGACAGCAATCATGTCCCTTTTCCGTGAGTTTACAGAGGGTATTGTACCAGGTGGGCGCGGAGTCCAGGCTGCTTCCCGAGCTTTCGGCAAATTTGGGACCTAAGTTGGTCTTATTATAGCCAGTCTTGGCAAGGCCATCTCCTGCCTAACTCCTCAACACGACCAGGTATCCATAGGAATGTCACGGGATGGCCTGCATCCTAAAGTGTTGATGTTAGCTCTTGTATTTTCAGAGGATGAGGTTCTTATTCTCCCCTGATCCACATGCAGTGTTATCGAGAGCAGACCTGGAGTTGCAGCAAAGCAGGGAGCAGAAACTACTGGTATTTTCCTCAGCAAGAACAGCAAGGAGGGCTAACAGCTCCGCCTGAGTGGAGGATGCCCCATCAAAAACTCTGAGAGTTTGATAGGGTCGGGCATCAGGACAGGAGATATAGACCCCCCCAGCCCTGTCCATTGCAGGGTCAACAGAGCCATCAGTGTAAAGGACGACCCTACCTGGAGACCATTGAGTGATCCTGGAGAGGTGGTTTGTGTGGAAAACAACAGGGTTCATCTGAGATTTCGGGAATAGTCCACCAAGGGCAATCACTTCAGGTTGAAAGTCCAGCCATTGAGAGGGAAACAAACCAACAGCAGGGTTGACAACAATATCAGGCAGTAGGTCATGTTCTTGAAGGGCTCGGATGAGTGACCCTCGTCACTGTCTTCTAGAAGGAGGTTGGCCTCAGAGAACAGGAGTCTAGTATGCATGGATGTGGTTGCCTCACGGATCCCGTTGAGTGAAAACAGCAGTTTTCTGGTAAATCCCTGAGACACGATTCTGTAAGGAGGAAAGACCAAGTTCAGCATATAGGGAAGTAGATTGTGTTCACCGAGGGGCCTCAAAGATGATACGAGCAGCCTTCCTCTGGATGACTTCGAGATGGTTGACAGCAGTCTAACTAATGTTGACAAGGGCAGGGGCGGTGTAACTGACACTGAAGCAGACCAAGGACTCATACATGGTGAGAAGTACAGGGATGGTGGCACCAAGGGAACCCCTGCACATGGTGGAGGGGATCGAGATGCCGAAAGCATATATCTCGAGGATAGCAGACTTCAGGGATCTGACATGTGCGAGATACATACACACCCAAGTATTTTGTTTCATTAACCTAGTCCAAGGGCATTCCTGATAAGAACATGGGGGAGATACAACATGACTGTGTCACATGGCTTTTGCTTTCGCAGTTGAAAAACAGGAACTAGTGAATCGCACTCTGGAGACCAAATCAAGGGCTTGGAGTAGGACATCATCAGCATATCATGAGTGGACACCAACTGTTGGCTACAGGAGAAATGCAATGGAGTGCATGAGAGTGTTAAACAAGGCGGGACTCAGCACAAACCTGGGCAAGATGTCCTGTGAGGTAAGAGGTGATCATCCATCAAAGAAGTCACCATTTAACCCCAAACCATGCCAGTTTAGCTGAAATGAGGGCAGGCTGAGCTGTTGCAAAGTCTCCTTTAATATCAAGGAAGACGGAGACATGGGCAGCCTGATTGCAATAAAGGGAAGCAATGGAGTGTGCTATGCCACAGTGCTGTATGAAATCTTCGAGGGAGTTATGGAAGCCGCCAGTGGTGTGAAGAAGGCAACAAAATATTATTCTCTCCATTATTGTAAATTGTAATTATGCACTATTCCACAGAAGGAACAGCGGAAAGAAACCAGCAAGGATTTTTCTCCAAAGGCTCACTCATCTGCTCTTGATGCTATGTTGCTTGTATGGGAAATAGAAAAAGCACATGAAAGAAAGTACAGTGCTGATAGCAAAGTAAAATCTAATGATTGTGTAAATGGTAAATTTATCTTTTTGAACCACCATTCTTGGACCTATTTTGATATATGGATCATTAATATGTCCACTGTCTTCCTTTCTTTTGCATTCAAGACCCAAGTCTCGGACTGTTATATCTTCAAACATGCCCATCTTTGCTGTAACAGACAATTTTTCCTTCCATTCACAGCATAATGCACCTACTACACTTCAGCTCCCATGTTCCATTTGCTGCCACATTCACTCACAGGTACCTAAAGCACTCCAACTCCTCCAGGCCCTCCAATTCAAACTGACACTAAACCATCCTCCACCTCATTACCTTTTGCTAACATATACTCTCAACTTTCTCCTTTTACACATTCTCCCAGACTTCTGTCCAGGCCTCAAGAATACTATTTATAAGAAGTCACAGGTAATGGATTGGAAAACTATGTAAATCACCTCAGAGCTGCTGCTGAGCATAATCAAAATTTACTTGCCTACAATTTATACAGTGACCATCGTAGTACAACAACTTCAGAGACTCAAATTGTTGTTACTACTTTGGGCAGGATATTTCTGATAAATGAATGGCTTTCAGGCATTGAGTTGAACCTGGTCAGTGAGGTTTCTAACTATTTTATAACTGCTTTGTTTGTTTTGAGAGGGTATTTTGATTGGCCCATAGAAGAAAGCCACTGTGGATCGCTAACAAAAAAAATCACCACAGCTTCTTCGGCCAACAGTTTTCCCTCAGAAACATACAGAGTAGTTGCTGCCACAATAACTTATGGTAATAATGTAGTGAAATTATATATGGTGCATTCCATAGGATGAATAGAAAGTATTAAAGTAAATGAATGAGTTTATTGCATATAGGCTTGTACCTGCATTTTATATATTCAATATACATTATGGAAAACTGTAGAGAGATAATGTCATTTGGTAACAAATGTACCATAGATTCATGCAAGCTGTGTACTACTAGAAATATAAGTAGCTAATAACACTGAAGCTGAGTATGATGTAAGGAGAATATTCAATATAACAACTCTTGTGAGGGAACTTATCCAGTTACATCAGCAGGGAAAAAATGGAAATATGTTGGTCATTTTTTTATACTGATTTTAGAACTAATGTTCTTTAGTAGCATTTTTCTTGAATTTATTAAATTCGTTAAAAAAAATGTATTCGACTGACTCCTAGTCAAAGGACAGTGGTTTACTTTGTAAATGCTTTGTCTCAGCACAAGTAGTTTAGATGCTCATTGTTGGTTCTAGGCTTGTTGCATAACAAATCACTTGGGTCTGCATTATGCTGTTTCAATCTCTCTGGTAACTAGTCAGATACTAAGATGAATTGATGCCTAGTTAGGGTCTGCATTATGCTGTTTCAATCTCTCTGGTAACTAGTCAGATACTAAGATGAATTGATGCCTAGTTACATAAGACGTATATGACGTCATGGTTAATGATACCCTACATCTGGACTTTTCTATCATTGTTTACAATCAAATCATATATGTTTTAAGTCATTTAGTAGCATGAAGTCTTCAAAATTATACCACTTCATATGCAAACTTCCTTTTGAGTTATTTGTAAGATTTTTTTATAGCTGTATTCCAAAACTAAAGTTACCAACCCATCATCAACACAGTCACCCCATTTTTTAATAAATTCCACTGCAATACCATCCAAACCCACTGCCTTGCTGGCTTTCATCTTCTGCAAAGCTTTTACTACCTCTTCTCTGTTTACCAAATCATTCTCCTTAACCCTCTCATTTTGCACACCACCTTGACCAAAACACCCTATACTGCCACTCTTGTCATCAAACTTATTCAACAAACCTTCAAAATACTCACTCCATCTCCTCATATCACCACTACTCGTTATCACCTCCCCATTTGCCCCCTTCACTGATGTTCCCATTTGTTCCCTTGTCTTATGCACTTTATTTACCTCCTTCCAAAACTTGTTTTTATTCTCCCTAATATTTAATGATACTCTCTCACCCCAATTCTCATTTGCCCTCTTGCACCTTTCTTTTGACCTTCTGCCTCTTTCTTTTATACATCTCCCTCTCATTTGCATTATTTCCCTGCAAAAATCTCCCACATGCCTCTCTCTTCTCTTTCACTAATAATCGTACTTCTTCATCCCACCACTCACTACTCTTTCTAATCTGCCAATCTCCCATGCTTCTCATGTCACAAGCATCTTTTGCACAAGCCATCACTGTTTCCCTAAATACATCCCATTCCTCCCCCACTCCCCTTACATCCTTTGTTCTCACCTATTTCCATTCTGTACTCAGTCTCTCCTGGTACTTCCTCACACAAGTCTCCTTCCCAAGCTCACTTACTCTACCACTCTCTTTACCCCAATATTCTCTCTTTCTTTTCTGAAAACCTCTACAAATCTTCACCTTCGCCTCCACAAGATAATGATCAGACATCCCTCCAGTTGCACCTCTCAGCACATTAACATCCAAAAGTCTCTCTTTCATGCGCCAATCAATTAACATGTAATCCAATAACACTCTCTGGACATCTCTCCTACTTACATATGTATACTTATGTATATCTCTCTTTATAAACCTGGTGTTCCCAATCACCAGTGCTTTTTCAGCAAACAAATCTACAAGCTCTTCACCATTTCTATTTACAACATCGAACACCCCATGTACACCAATTATTCCCTCAACTGCCACATAACTCACCTTTGCATTCAAATCACCCATCACTGTAACCCGGTCTCATGCATCAACACTACTGACACACTCGCTCAGCTGCTTCCAAAACACTTGCCTCTCATGATCTTTCTTCTCATGCCCAGGTGCATATGCACCAACAATCAACCATCTCTCTCCATCCACTTTACACTCTATCACATACTCCTACCACTCCTGTTTCAGTTGTGCTACTCCTTCTCTTGCTCTTGTCCTCTCACCAACCCCTGACTTTACTCCCAAGACATTCCCAAACCAATCTTCCCCTTTACCCTTGAGCTTCGTTTCACTCAAGAGTTAGAACACCCAGGTTCCTTTCCTCAAACATACTACCTATCTCTCCTTTTTCCTCATCTTGGTTACATCCAAACACATTTAGGCACCCCAATCTGAGCCTTCGAGGAGGCTGAGCACTCCCCACGTGACTCCTTCTTCTGTTTCCCCTTTTAGAAAATTAGAATACAAGGGAGGGAGGGTTTCTAGCCATTTCCCGCATTAGCGAGGTAGCATTAAGAACAGAGAACTAAGCCTTTGAGGGAATATTCTCACTTGGCCCCCTTCTCAGTTCCTTCTTTTAGAAAATTAAAAATGAGAGGGGAGGATTTCCAGCCTCCTGCTCCCTCCCCTTTTAGTCGCCTTCTATGACACGCAGGGAATACATGGGAAGTATTCTTTCTCTCCTATCCCCAGAGATAATATATATATATATTTTTCTTTTTTCTTTCGTACTATTCGCCCTTTCCCGCATTAGCGAGGTTGCGTTAAGAACAGAGGACTGGGCCTTTGAGGGAATATCTTCACCTGGCCCCCTTCTCTGTTCCTTCTTTTGGAAAATTAAAAAAAAAGAAAAAAACGAGAGGGGAGGATTTCCATATATATATATATATATGATTTTTTAGCAAAGAAGAATAAAGGTAAAAAAAAAAAAAGCAACAAAAATAATTAGATGAAGAGATTATAACTGAATCAGAGCACAACTCATAGAAAAACAGTCAGCATAAGTTAATCTGATCATATTTCTTCATGATTAATCATACCCTACAGGAAGTCTAATAGTTGAATTACTATATTTGAATTTTGTAATTTCAAAATGTCTTTGGTATATAATATATATATATCTTTCTTTCATGCTATTCGCCATTTCCCGCGTTAGCAAGGTAGCGTTAAGAACAGAGCAAATGAAGCCGTTGTTTGTTCATTCCTGGCATATATATTGGGTATATGAAAATATTAATGACCTTTCCTGCCTTTGGAAAGTAGTCAGGAACGTTCATTTTCTAGCTGTTATATATACAATGTGCCAAAACCAGTGACAATCCTTTACAGCCAAGCCCCTCAAACTACTTTACTTTGACTGCCCAATATGCCCTGGATCATCCCATTAACAGCAAGTTGCCCCCATGTACAAAAAGTAGTGTGGAATGATAAGTACTTTGCTATTGGCAACAAATCAGCTTGGATATTTCATTTTTGATAATCAGTAACAGGTTATGTTCTACTATTTAGGGTACTCAGGTTTATATAGGCCAGACACTCCCCAATTTATGTAAGGCTTATGTTTCCAATTATGGTGTGCGAGTCAAAATGTCTGCAAGTCAAAAATCCCATCAATGAGAATAATTTAGCCTTCTCTACTGGGCTACTTGTTCATTTTCCATGTTACTGCATCACAAGTGATGTTTTTTATTGACATACACTGCACATTGTATTATACTAGCCTACTACTCTAACTCTTATAGCACCCCAAATTCTGGACTGCAATACCAACACTTAAAACCACTGCAGTGCATAACAGAAATATTGGAAAAAAAATTAAACCATAAAAAAATCCATTTACCTTAATCCTAGCAATGCGTAGACTATGTGAAGGTGGCTTTTTGTGGTGGATGATGAACACTGGGCTTTTCAGATTGATAAATGAGCAGTGGTCTATGCATGGGATCTTCCACTATCTTAGTTCTAAGCAAGAGCAATAGGAAGTCTTTTGCTGCCTTAAATCCAGACATGGTCTTTTTCTCTTAAATTACTTAGGGAATTTCAGGCATTTTTTTTTTTTTTTCAAAATAACCCAGTCACATCATCACTGAATATGGGTTGTGACATGTATCCATCTTCATCAAAGTTAGTAATTTCTCCATCTCATAGATAACACCAGCTCACTTCTTGGTTACAAATTGATTTTAAAGGTGCTGAACCTTTTACTTGTTCCTTAATGTGCTTGCTGTCCTTCACAATTGGTCATTTTCCAGTCATAAATGAAATAAGGGCAATATTTACAATATAAGTCACTGAAAGTTCCAAAACAGTGTAGCAGAGAACCAATTTAATTGCATCACTGTTTACGTAAGATGTCTGCCTTAGGGAAGAGGGTGCCCACTGTGCTACACTGTGTTTCCATTACTAATGTAAACTTTTCCATGTCTAAAACAAATACTGTATTCAAGTTATGGGAGAATTTGCTTAAAGTGGGACGTCTGTGTGTCGAGTCTTCCATCAATTTGGGAGTATCTGTAAAGTATAGGTAACTTCTTGCTCAATGTGGGCAACTTCTCAAATGTTATAATCTGACATCATATACAAAATTAAAAAATGTCATAGTCAAGATTGCCCTTTAACACTGTAGTACCTCTTTTTTCCATCCTGATTTTCTATGCAGTAGACGAGAGAAGTTGTCCAAGCTTTATGACACCAATTATTCTTCATAAAAGTCTGGTCTGTTTTAGATATCAGTTTATTATTTTTTAAATTTCCAAACAAGCTTAGATCCCTAATTGTTTTTCCCTTCATGGGAAATCTGATTTATAATCCTTTTTCTCCATTATTTGGGTTGATTATTTCATCTATCAATAATATGTATACTCTATAATGGCCAACTTATATAATTTTCAAGTCTCAATTCTTACTGGTTTATGACAGAATCAGTAACTTAATAGTTTTTCAAAGGCTGGAATGAGGTATTACCAAATGATCTTACATAAAATCCTACAGAAAAGACAGGCAAGCAGTTAAGCATAAGTGAAGCATCACAATTAGACAGGAACACATTAAGAATTTGAATATGTATTTTACAGGCTAAATCATAAAATTTTGATTTCATAGTTACATGTCCTTAATGCACTAATAAATTTCTGAAGATTACCATCAACCCCAAAGTTTAAAGAATACACACCAGTTAACCAGAACCAAGTTGATTAAATCATTATAAGTTTTACTTTATTTATGCTTATTTCAATAAGTCAGAAAAATGCATATAATAATTATTTTACCTATTTAACAGATTCTGGTTATCTGCATCCCAAATCATCAAGGTGTTGGTGGTGCTCTAAATAGCAGGTTTGTATTACCTAACCATTTACTAAACACAAAATTACTACAATAATTTTATTTACATATAAGTGATCTTGGGATACCCAAGGCTCATCATAAATCACTAGTGTGGCACATCTTGAATAAAGGTTGAGCCTTTTTCCCCAGAAATGCATGACTTGTCACACACGGTATTAACTGATCCTGAATCATGATTATAAATACATTTCTTTCCCTAACTTGGCTAAAATCACACATCTATGCAGCTAATACTTTTTTCTGAAATACAGGACTTCATCCATGACATTTTAAAAGAAGTTACTGAAGTCATTTAAGTCTGCACAATGAATATAACATTAAACTTAAAGTCAAAAAGAGATAGAGATGTGTAGATATACATATGGAATTTCAGCTGCAGATTTATGGCATAAAGGATACCATAAATCTGGGTAGTAGCCCAGTACAACTTTTAAAATTTGGTATCAGGATCCTCAGCATATACTAGTATGTGACAGTAACCACTGGTAGTCAAGACATAATGCTGGGTTAGAGGCTGGCAACTTTATTTGTAAACAACCTTACTCATTTACCATGCATCCCAGTAATTAACAGTAATGACATCCAAATGTTAAATACATTCAGTAGTTTTACATTTAAATTTTCACCCAAAAAATCTAAATGTAGTCATAGGGAAGAACTATACAATAGCATCATCCCTATTCAGTTATAATTAGGGCAGTATAAAGCATTCATTACCTCATAATACTTAAAAAATTATGATCGTAAATACTATCATACCACAGCAGACTAATTATTATGAGTCTGTACAAAAATTCTTGATTATATTTTAAAATGGGAACAGGCAACTCACCAAACTGATGTATGGATGGTGTATAGGTGAGGCCTACATAACTTCACGCCACTGTGTTATGTATTAGGAAGTTGTCGTGTTGATTATATATTATTATGACACCGTGTAATAAATATTTAACTGGTTAAATGAAAAGCACTTTAATGTATGTGGGCAATACTTTTAGCAAGGATGAAAGTGTGAAAGCTATGATGTCAGTAAAAAGAAAGATTTCTGGAACTTAAAAGAAAGTGCTAATAAAGGAAAAAGTATTTACAGTTTTTTGCATGAGTAATCCCACTCAAGCCACAGAAACAAGTACATGTAAGGCAAAATTGTTAGTAAGGTGCAATCACATGAAATGGATTTTTTAAAATGAATGTGCATTTAGGAGAGTGGATTCTGTGGGGAATGAGATCAACAGAGTGTTTGATAATAGGCAGAATGGAGATGTGCAAAGTAATGGGAACATATATACAAAGGAAGACCAATAAAAGTGAAACAGGACACAGTTGGGAAGTACATTCATCAGAGGGGTGTGCCTTGATGCAGGAACTTTCTGAAAAGTAGAGAGATCATGGTGTGTGGAAGCCACCCTTATTATACCATAAGACTCTGCACATTATGTAAGTAATGATGTGCTGCTTATTAGAAGAACAATGAATAGGTAAATTAAGGGTGTATTGTATACCAATTCCTTCAGTTACATGACTTTGAAGGATATAACAGGTATATTCTTGAATTAAATTACTGTAATAATTTCATATGATTCTAGCAAGAGAGTGTACGTATCATAAATTATGTTAACATTGTAGACTCTTGCAGTTGAAAAGTCATGTCAATTTTGGTGTGTTCTTTACTGCACTGGCACAGACCAGCAGTGATTGTACAGATCCCCCTTTACTGAACCGAAACATGAGATAGAATACTTTCATGTACTGTACTCTTTTCCCTATATACCCAAGTCTTGAAATAAAAAGGGAGAAAGATCAACTGCTGGATTTCATTACGATGTATAACAGTACAAGATCCAATGAATAATGCTGTGCCTCTGGCCTACAACTTGGCCGTTTGTACACTGTAAAGAATATTGTACACACTTATTTCCGTAATTCTTTTTGTGTAAAGTTTAACATTTGTGATCAAGAAAACATAAATCAGAATTATGCTTGATAATGAGCAATTATGCAGAGGAATAGTACTATCCTGTCAAGGCCTCTCAGAGACTTCAATGGATGTCAAGTAAATTACGGAAGTTGGTATGAACAATGTCAGCTCAATCTTCAAGATTTACCAGCCATCCAGACTTCACATAGTAAAAATTTGAAAAGGAACAGATGCACAAGAATAATATTAAGTATACACATTCCTATTTATGCCACAGTGTTGCTGCATTCACTAAACATTAGCCAACATGTTACAATATAATTATAGGAGTCTCAAAAATTCATCCACATACCAACAGTATTTCTGCGTGTTAAAGTAACCTCTCCTGTAACTAACTCATCTTCATTTTATAGTGTTAGCAATAAAGGGGAAGCAAGGAGAGTTACTACTTCACTGCAAACCCTATTCAGACAATCAGTATTTTAAGATTTATTTTAAATATGTAAAAACTTTTCAAACAAATCATAATGGCAAAAATCTGTCATAACACAGATCAGCAGCTGTATGTATATTGCTCTGAATAAACAACTGTGGTTTTTAACCACAAATAAAAACTTATCTAAATAAAACTCAAGAAAAACATTAAAGATATAAGTATTGTTTATATCAGAACTTTAAAGAAGGAATGATCATGTGAGAACAGTAAAATCAATACAGCTTCCCAAATAAGTTATACCCAATCTCTGAACTGAGCAACTCATAATACTCTTCATAACCTCTTCATGGATACTTAAACAAATTTCTGGGAAACGAACCTTTTCAAAGTTTAACCTTATAGTCCTGTTTTATTAATGTATTACAAAAAGGGATTTCCTCTTTTTCATATAATGACTAATACCTTTCCCACAGATAAGCTTACATTACTATACTTATAGTAATGGGAACAATGATCAACATCCATTATTATATAATGTAGTGCTAATACATACTTGGTAGCTCACTGCTCTACAACAGACAGTGAGAAGAAGAATAAGTCATCAACTCAACATCCTAACTCCAAACAGTTCTTAAAATCGAGTCAAACTCTCATTAAGTTGATGCACGCATATGGTGTAAAAAGAATATTTAAGATACTTTATTATATCATTAAATAATATATAATGGAGCACAAGTTAGATAATATCTCAAAAATTAAATATTAGGCATATCTTGGATATGCTCAAAAAACGAAATAATAATGGCCAAAAGTTTAACCTATAATGTATATGCAATTACATTTCCTTAGCTAGCTTCAAGATTCTGTGGGTTCACAATAATGGCAGGCTACTTTCAAATATTAAAAGAGAGAAAAAAGCTCTAAGTACAATATATAAAATAATTATTGCATGTGTGGCCTGCATACATTGCTGTAAGAAGTAAACAAAAAGACTGAACACTGAATAATGAGTATTGCAATAAACAACTGATGGTAAATACATGGACTAAAGGAAAGACAAGAGAAGAAAGTTGATCTACAGATCCGTGGTCACTCTCGAAGTGATGGCCTGCACTCTGCGGGCATTGCAGCTCTTACACAGTACATGTCCATCCAAAGGGTAGCAGCCACGTCCTTCAGCTTCTGAAGACAACACCAGCCCACAGTCCTATAAGTACAAAATTTCAAAGTGTATACATTATCTGGACAAGGAAAATTATTATATATAACAAGATGACAAATGGGTAAAAGATAGGAACAAAAACTGAAAGGAAGAGCCATGAATTTATTCTAGTTTCGATAACATCTTAAGAAAAATAATATCCCATCAGATATATAAGTTTATATCCAAAACAGGTGGATTAAGGAATTGCCTGATACTCTCGCTCACCTGCTGCAAACTGGCCAATCACCATTTCTGCCACCATTTTTCCCAAGTGCAACTACCTGCTTTGGCTTACTGCTTAACTGTAATAAGAGTTGCTTTCCTCATCCTCTTGTCTACTACATGGTGTAGAATCTTTGCATTCATCATCCATCAGTACCATCAAAGCATTATTGGTGCTTTGGTGTCAAATGTTAGCTTTGTAGGACCATCTCTTGAACATCATGTACCTCTTAAATGTTTACTCTCAGCACTAACCATGTCCCCAGTCATTCTGTTCCATTCATCTACCTCCCTTATACCATAAAACTATTTCTGTATATCTTTTAAAAACATGTTTCTTACATGTTATGTCTGGTTGCTCTATTCCTAGATCTATCCAAGAACTATTCAATGTTCATGTCACTGATCTCTTTAAAACTTGAAGTTTGTGACCAGGTCACCCCCCTCACTCTTCTTTCTTCCAAGATGGGTAAATTCTAGTAGTCCTCTTTTGGACCTTCTCTATTAGCTCTTTTTGCTTCTTTAGGTGCAACAGCCTTAAAAGGATATGAATATATTTGAGCGCTACTCTGATATTTGCCAAAAGACAAGCCCTTCCCTTCCCCTGTACCTCTCTCTGCTTTGATTCTGTGTTATCTTAGACCCCCATGACTCCATCAGCCATTTTCACTCCTAAGCCTCCAAAGAATTCTATCTCCTCAAGTCCTTCCCACTTAAACTCACCCATGAAATGCACCTCATATCTAAATTGTGTTCACAATAACTTTCAGCAGTGTGCTGGACAGGAAAGTTATTCATATGTATTCTCAATACTTTTAAGGTGTCACCTACCTCTGCCTGCCTATGGTTATGCCGCGAGTGAAAAGTCATCTTTAGCAAGGCTGCATCATCAGAGTACAATTTTATCAAAAAACTGTGGTGCAAACTTGAAGCTGCAGGAACCCAAAGAGAGGGAGTCCATGGAGTTATATAATAACATTTTAAGTGGTGTTAAAGGGATATTAATATAAACTCCTCCATACATACAGAAAATGAATATCTAAATAAAAATACAACAAAAAGAAGAAAAATGAAAAAGGAAATACGGTACACCACTGACTTTCCGGCAACTGACGGTTCAGCACCTTTAGTCCGGACAAAATTGCATGAGGGAACTTGAAATTACCACGGCCACCATATTAATTTACTGGGCGGCCACAGATAGCATTTTGTGTAGGGCACACTTATTTACATTCTTTACACGGCACTTGTTGGTGGTGATACCGCAATTCTGTGAGATTCTCAGCTTATATTGCTTAAATTTAACCCTAGCTATGGTTTCTAAGACATATAAGAGTGTCAGTCATGGTGTAAAATGTAAATACCAGTCCATGCAGATCCAAGATAAAGTGGAACTGCTGAATAAAATGGACTATGGTGTTTTGGTGCGTAAGGTGTGTGACATCAACAGTATTGGTTTATCAATTGTTTATAATATAAAGAAGCAAAGGGAAAAAATATTGAAATTCTATGCAGACAGTGATTCCAAGAAGCAAATGATGATTAGAAAAACTATGAAAGATGGTAAGAGTACTAAACATGATCGAGTGGTGATGGAAAGGTTTCGACAGTGTTGGAGTGGACTTGTCAGGTAGCACGATAATGGACCAGGCTAATTTGTTCCATACAGAACTGAGATTACAACATGAGCTTGACTACAGTGAAGGATAGCTTCAAATACTCATGAAGAGTCATGGAATTTCCACGAATAAAGTGTGCGGAGAAAAGCGGTTTGCAAACCACGAAGGAGCTGCTGAGTATGTGGATGAATTTGCGAAACTTGTAGCTGATGAGCACCTCAGTCCTGAGCAGGTGTATAATGCAGATGAAACTGCATTATTCTGGCGATGCACACCTAGTAAAACACTAACAACAGAGGAGGAAGAAGACCCCACAGGATTCAAACAATCTAAGGACAGACATTTAATATTTAATTTAAATTTCTAGCAGTCCATGTTATACTTTAGACACATGAGAGATGTATAATTTGTGGGTTAGAGGTGTGTTGATGAATTATTATTAAGTGACCATGGTTAGTCCGGCAAAATGGTTAATTTGGCAAGGCTTTGGAACCAAGTGTGCCGGAAGATTGGTGGTGTACCTGTACCATGTAATGCCTCTGTCAAAATATGGAAAAAGTTTTCTTTCGTCTTGAAAATGTTTCAAGGAAGAGAGGGGAGGTATGAGGATACTGCCAAGAGTAGAATCAAGAAAATATCTGACATAATGCAGTAATGGTTTAATGAAATTTCTTTCATGCATGTTTGTCATATCCTCCGTGAGTGAGGTAGTGTCTAGAGCAGATGACTCAGGCTTACAGGATAAAAGATTATCATTTGGCTTTCTTCTGTCCCATGTTTTGGAGAGTAATACAGGGGAAAAATTTCCAGGGTCCACTCCCATCACCTTCTTGAACATGCAGAAGATATTCAGTATTCTTCCTCCCCTATGCCCAGGGATAAATGGTACAGCAGTAGATGCAAGGCAGAAAAAATAACTTGTCAGCATGCAAAGACTGGACATAATTAATACCTCACACTTGTAGCAGTTGACGTGGAATGAGCGATCAAGAGCCACAACTCTGACTGTTTCGTCCTTTCCAGGCTCTGGCATTATGGGTTCTTTACACACAGTGCACCGAGGAGCAAATTTTCTGTAATGTTTTGTATAAACATGTACAATGTTTTCATACAAGAAATCATGTTACAATTAACAATAATTCAATGCTTATTCATGTGACTATAAAACAATACAAAGATCTGACAAATTTCAAATTACTCAAGGATGAGAGGTTATGAGTATAGCTAAGAATACAGTCTAAAAAATATAATGTGTTTTGGAGTGGAAATGAAAGTAAAGAAATCGTAATTTGCAGATGAATGGAAAAATTATATCAATGAACATTGAAAGATGAAAGCAATAATTAATAGATTTAATAACATACTGAAGATATGGATACACAAAAATAATTCATATTACTTACTTATGGAAGTCATCTATACAGTGAATTTGATTGGAAGCATCAACTGTAAATGGAATGCCATCAAGAGACTTGTTACAGACAACGCAAGTAAAGCACTGTGGATGGTATGGCTTCCCTGTTGCACGCAGAATCCGGTCTAGGATAGGTTTAGTGCACACACAGCACTTCTCCAATGTGTTCTAAAAGTATAACCACATGTCAATTGAACAAACTACATTTTCAAATAATTTTGCTTAAATGATAGTTGAGAAAAAGGAGAATGATGTGCAAAAGTGAACATAAAAGTTGAATAAAAGTAGGAATAAAAACAGCTGAACCTTCCTAATATGATATAATTCATAAGGATTTCCTCATCTAATATGTAAAAAGCAGTGGATTAATGAACTTTAATCTTCCAAAGATATTTTCGGGTTTTTGAACTTCAGTAAACACGAGTAAAATCATGACGAGGCCATCTTGAATTCATGAGTGCTGACAGTTTGCCAATCGATTTCAGCTTTAAGCAATATCATCTTTGTAGAGATATCAAAATTAGTTGTATTACCACTGTATTCTTGCAATCAATGGTATACAAATGATTACAGTAAGGTATATATTTCTGAGTTCTCGGTACATGTTTTTCCAGTGCTCATGATTTAAAGGTTGTTTATGCCATCTGCTTCCCAACAAATGGGTATGAAAAGTAGTTAAAGAGCTATGTTAATCAGTGATCATTATGAATTAGTGTTTAACGAAATTTTTATTATTTTTTTTATTATTTTACTTTGTCACTGTCTCCCGCGTTAGCGAGGTAGCGCAAGGAAACAGACGAAAGAATGGCCCAACCCACCCACATACACATGTATATACATACATGTCCATACATGCAAATATACATACCTATACATCTCAATGTACACATATATATACACACAGAGACATATACATATATACATATGTACATAATTCATACTGTCTGTCTTTATTCATTCCCATTGCCACCTCGCCACACATGGAATAACAACCCCCTCCCCCCTCATGTGTGCGAGGCAGTGCTAGGAAAAGACAACAAAGGCCCCATTCGTTCACACTCAGTTTCTCTAGCTGTCATGTAATAATGCACTGAAACCACAGCTCCCTTTCCACATCCAGGCCCCACAGAACTTTCCATGGTTTACCCCAGATGCTTCACATGCCTTGGTTCAATCCATTGACAGCACGTCGACCCCAGTATACCACATCATTCCAATTCACTCTATTCCTTGCACGCCTTTCACACTCCTGCATGTTCAGGCCCTGATCACTCAAAATCTTTTTCACTCCATCTTTCTACCTCCAATTTGGTCTCCCACTTCTCGTTCCCTCCACCTCTGACACATATATCCTCTTGGTCAATCTTTCCTCACTCATTCTCTCCATGTGACCAAGCCATTTCAAAACACCCTCTTCTGCTCTCTCAACCACACTCTTTTTATTTCCACACATCTCTCTTACCCTTACATTACTTACTCGTTCAAACCACCTCACACCACATAATATATTCAGTTGCACAGTTTAATTTACCAAAATTTCTCGTTGCACAGTTTAATTTACCAAAATTTCAACTATCTGCTGGGATATTTCTCACATTGTGTCTCTTACATCTAACATACCTCATACGACATGGATAACCTGCCTAGAATTGCACGCACTGATTTCAGATCTTTCATTATTTATGCCTCTACCAGCAAGGGAACCATTTATATGTGCCTAAAGCTATCAATTATCCCTGGGGATAGGGGAGAAAGAATACTTCCCACGTATTCCCTGCGTGTTGTAGAAGGCGACTAAAAGGGAAGGGAGCGGGGGGCTGGAAATCCTCCCCTCTCATTTTTTTTTTAATTTTCCAAAAGAAGGAACAGAGAAGGGGGCCAGGTGAGGTTATTCCCTAAAAGGCCCAGTCCTCTGTTCTTAACGCTACCTCGCTAATGCGGGAAATGGCGAATAGTATCGAATAGTATGAAAAAAAAAAAAAGCTATCAAGTGCTGTTGAAGATTTCTGATTAAGCCCATTTCTTAGGGGCACTTCTTAAAAGTCAACGAACTCATTCACAAAAATAAATTCCTCTATCTAGCAGTCTGAATTACATAAGCTGGTGTTAACAGACTGCCTGAATGAGGTTACAACACAAGAGAAAAGCCACCTTTGGCGAGGTTGTTTCATTGGGAGTACAGTCTTGTCAAAGAACTTCTCACTCCAAAGGAGTTCATCATTTCCCTGCTACTGGAAGTAGCCAGTCTTGGAGCTCCTGAAAAGGGGAAGTACTGAAGTAACACCTGGGCAGTTATAAATAAATAAATAAATACATAATACAAGTTTTGCCCCAGTGTCACAGTTGGATACTCATATGTAGAATCTTCCCCATACATATCAGCTGGTGAAGTATCAAAAACCCATCAAAGCTTTAAATATTTACTGGTAAATTACATGTTAGCTGGTAGTAGTTGGTAGGCAACCTATGACCAAAGAGGTTTATTACCTGGATATCAAGAGGGTTAGTGATTGGCTGTCAAGTTGCACTCCTCTTACTCAGGTAGCAGTCTTTTCTTTCTGCCTCACATACACATTCTGTCTATAAACATGCAAAATCTCTCTCCCTGTCACACACAACACTTAACTCACACAGCTCATTTTTCATAACTAGATTTCTTGTGGTGAGTACTATGTGCTAGCCCTGCCTTCTGGTAGGAACATTTAGGAAGAAACATTAGGTAGAAGCTGTAGGTAGGAACACTGGGTAGAAATAGTCAGTAGGAACATCAAATAAGAGCCTTTGCAAACACTGTGCTAGACTGACCCTCTGCCAGTGGCCTGTTAAGGGTGAGGCATTAAAGGCCAAGAAGCAGCACTGGAGTTTACTATTTATGGAAACTCTATTGCGGTGGCCACCCCCTCTTTTTCCACTCACTGGGCATTTTCCATTTCAGGAAGCACTTGTCAGTACATAATGTTATAAAGCAATTTCATAATACACAATATAGGTTGCACGTCAGACTGGTTACAACGAGGTTACGAACACTTGTTAGAAAAGAATCACTGATCAGTGAGACCAGTTGCTCTTGCTGTGAGCTATACTGTTTTTGAAATGTTTTTCGTTTTTTGGGTGCTTTGGTTACTTCTTTCATTTCTTCATCAAGAATATAGATAATGTATATGCTGAGGTAGCACTTCCATGAGCCAGCAAATGACTGCTGTGGTTAGTGATTCCTTGCCAGAGCAATTACCACTACTGCCACTAAAAATTTTTGAAACTTTTCAGATTTACTCTTGCGTTTACATTACCTATTTTTTTTCATGAGCACCGTACAAGTGAGTCACTAGCAAGCATAGGACCAGACATGTACTATTTTAATTCTGTATCTTATCTATTAAGCTAAATAAAAGATAAGACATTTATGAGACAATTACAATAAGCCCAATTTCTGTATTACATAGGTCAACTATTTTACCTTTCCATCTGTGAAAACTGCAAAAATTGTACTTACTAGGTAGCAGTCTTCACAATAAGGTTTAGAGTCAAGAGCATAGAAAGGCTTTCCCTGCAGCTGGAGATGACATACAATGCAGACAAAACACTTGATGTGATAAACTTGTTCCATCGCTGTGCAACCAGTGCCCTCACCCACCACCTTCTCGCCACATCTGGTGCAAATACCTGGTGGAAAAAACAGAAATCCTATTCTTCATGACAATCATTATCTTAAATGCCTTAGGATAAACCAACACCTGAGATCAAGAGAGAGCTGATAAACTACCACTGTTATCTATTTTAGAAAAATACATCATATTGGTAACGGCCACTTTATGATAATACAATCTTCAAATCTATATACACATAGGTAATAAGCCAAAGACAAAGTGGCTAGAAGTGGTTATACTATTAAATCATAACAATCTACACATTACGATTTGAGATCCTTATAAGTAATGAGATGCTTCTTAAGTGAGGAGATTATGATATTTCACATGAAATCATGGGGCTACATACTTTATTATATATATGACAAAACTCATGGAAACAGAAAAGGCTCCTAAGACGAAAGGCATTACCAGAGAATATAACACAGTACTGCAATACATAATTATTACATTACTGAGCGTTTCATACAGATTATGGAAATATATAAGCTACAACTGCAGGGATTTTTATTGCAATGTTTGAGGAAATCATGAGTGAAAGCTTCTACAGTTAGGTTATATCTATCTCAGAAAGGTAACACTCCAAAAAATAGGAATTTGTGCTACAGGAAAAGGTACTGCTGCAAAAATTGGAATTTGGTGCAGCATAAAACATTTATGGCCTTTACCACATTATCTCATTTTGTTAGCAACTACCAAACACATAGAATAAACAACTACTGGCTTTCTATCCACAACATACAATCTTTCCTTGTCATTTGTAACACCTGACATGCAGCTAATTCTACATTACTAGATATTCCTGTGGTGAGCCTTTTGGCAAAATGGTAGGAGCAGTAGCTAGAAGTAATAGGTAAGAACATTTAGACAGGATTATTTGGCAAAAGTTATAGGGAGAAGCATTAGATAGATGTAGTCATTATGAACATTAGGTGGGAGCCTATGCAAACGCTGTGCTAGACTTGCCCTCTGCCGTGGCCTGTTAAGGTTGAGGCATAAAGGCTAAAAAGAGGCATTGGAGTTCTTTAGTGATGGAGACTGTTGTCATGGCCACCCCTTTGAGGGAGTTCCAATTGGAACAGGCGCCAGAGATATAGATAGACAGAAAGATAAATAACACTAAATTCCAAGAAAAAATCTTCAAATCTAATTTTTTCTTGTCATATACTTTCTCTGTAAAATTAAAATCATGAAACAATAGTTAATGTGGAACAGTATTTTCCATGTTACTGGTAAAATGCTCGTTATAACAACACCTGTTTAAAAAAAATACATTAAGACATAAACAAAAATTACTAGCAAATACAAGGTCAACAACACTCACCAAAGAACTCTGGGTCATTGGTACTGTCCATGGACTGCACCAAGAGGTTGGTGAGGGCATCAACTTCTGCCTCCTTGCCAACTTTGTCGGGATTGAGCAGAGGTTGATTGGTGGGTGCTGGGGCCAGACCCCGGGCTCGTGGAGATGTGTACGGCCCATACAGGCTATAACCAGACTTGTTAGACATCTGGCTTGAGGGTCGGGGAGTAATGGGCTCGTAAATAGATTCGTATGTGGAGCTCTGTAAAAACAAAAAGCATTAGCGACTTCCTAGGAACTATTTCAATGATATATATATATATATATATATATATATATATATATATATATATATATATATATATATATATTCAACTTTCTTACAGAAAAGTGTCATTCTACATTTAACATTCACAGTTATGTGCGACAACATACATAAAATTATACTAACCTTAACGATACAAAATTATTATATTCCTTCACATGCAGCAAATCACATTATCAATATCTCATTTCCTTCTTATTAGAAGGAAGATTTGGCACATAATACACATAGGGAACCTGAACTTGCTTGGCAGGTACACATACACAACGTAGTCATATTAACAACGTTTCCTCTTGCTATATAATCTCTACCTCCGTTTGGCCATTAATGAAGACTAGGATGAACCTAACCGGTTAACACACCAAACAACACGGAACACTAGTCAAGTGGACGAAGAAAAAGAAGCCGTTGGCTACTTGGGTAGAGGAGCAGAAGTCACATTGTTGGAGGATTATGTTTGGAGGTGGGGGTCCCCTGTGGCTGAGTCACCCCCTGCCCTGTGACGTCAGTGTCTCCCAACTACGTCACAGGTTTCCATCAACCAGTTTTGCTCAGTACTGCCAACGCTCCCCTACCAGTTCTCAGCGGCCATGGTTCTACCCACTACTGGTAATTCCAGTTCTAAACAACGACAGAGGTGCAGACGACTACCTCTCGTCACTAACCAATTATTATAATCCAGTGTACACAGATTAATATCAATTTTCATTTAACCTCAACCCCATCCGGTACAACCATCTTTCCCCCAACAATCCACCAGTTACAACCCACTGTGTCGTCTCTCATCAACCAGGGTTCCCTCCAGCCACTGCCAACAACCACAGTTCGACCCATGACTTACAACTCTCTATGATTTCCTGCCAACCACAGTTACAGCCAACATCACCAACTACTGTCTTATTTCTGAGCATCTTTGGTTTGTTATTAATATGTAACGGCGCATGGCAAGCCAGCGACTGGTCTGACGATGAGGCAATCTATAAGCGGAAAGATGATAACTGTACTTATATAACTAAACAAATAAATGAAAGCGATAACACTGAATGACACGTACAATGACCTCGCACCAAATTATCCACATCGGCACAAACAGACGAACACACTAAGAGGCGGCGAGGTTACCTGCCTCCAGAGTCGGGTCGGTGTCTTGGGAGGAGTCGACCAATTTCCCCCCAGAACATTCTACCACGTCGGGCCAACACACACACACACACACCGCGTGAAGTCTAACGAAATATTAACCCACGTGTATGATCACTCTCAGCTACTGTCTGGGGCGTCCAGCGCTGACTGCCAGGCCATCATGCGGCAGGCAAGCGTCCGTCTGTGCCTTCGTCAGGTGGAAATCAAGGAATACATCGGAGTGTTATGAGAGCAGCACTTACGTTCGTCAATCATAACAACATGGCTGTCACTTGCCCCCGCTTTTCTGTGACCTCAAGTAGTCGGGACGACGGTACGATATTTCATCTGTGCATAAATGAACGCAACTGCTATGGTCTGGGAGCTAGACCAGTGGATGCCAGCGTCGCATCGCCATTCACATGCATCGCCTCATTGCCCCAGCCCGGGCCCTACGTGACCAGGGCAACTCCACAGTAGCTGGCGTGTTGTGTGTGTGTGGTATGCATCTCGCGAGGTCCTGGGCTACATCCTGCCACTTCCTGCACCGCTCACAGTTCACAGTGACCACGAACAAGGTTGGCGTCGCCGCTCGTGATTGCAATGTACGTTACTTCCCCAGGGACGTATGAGGCTCGTCAGTATTACCATCTCTCACCAACCGAAGTTCCATCCAGTATTACCAACACTCGACCATATTACTATTCAGTGCTATTATCTTTTAGAAATAATTCCTATTAGTAATACAGCTTCTAACCAACTATTCCTATTTAGCAAAACCACAGTACCAACCATCACCACTGCCTCTCACCAACCACAGTACCAACCATTACCACTGCCTCAGCAATCACAGTTCCAACCATTACCACTGCCTCACCAATCACAGTTCCAACCATTACTTCTGCCTCTCATCAACCACAGTTCTAACCCTTACCACTGCCTCTCACTATGGTTCTAACCATTACTAATAGTGCCTCTCACCACCCACAATTCTCCTGGATCGTGCTAACTCAACACAAGTGGTTATATTCAGTTATACCATCTCTTTCTAACCACAGTTCCATGCAGTACCATCATCCTTCATTACCCACTGCTCTAAACATTATTATAAATCTTTACACACCACAAACAACGCCCAGCAAACCATAAACAACACCTTCTCACCCACCTCGATACTACTGACTTCCACCATCTATAGTTCTAACCACAGCAAGCAACGCTTACCAACCACAGCTCCACTTTGGTAACTACAACCCCTGCAGTTGTAACCAACACATAAATCACAACACGATCACTGTCTCTCACTATCCAATGCGTTCTACGCACATAAGGGGTAAATGTTAATAATACAAAGAATTTAGTATCATCTACATTAATGTATTGTAAATACAATACTGTAGTCAACTTTTACATACTGCAGGGCCTCTGTGTGGGTACACACAACGACCACTATGTTCCTGGGGGCAGACCACTACGAAAAGGTGTTTCACGATAATCAGGAAGGAAGGAGCAGCGTGGCCCCTCGCCGTCAGGGTCGAGGCAGTACACACCACGCCTCGATCTGTGAGCATTACCCATGCCACCTCCCCGGGCGGGCATGATGCCCGGGTCATGTTAAGGTAAAAAGGCATCGTTATTAAAGCAAGGGGTCGTTGCCTCATGCTGGTGGGTCGTGCTGGTCACGGCCAAGGGTCGTACCGTCTGGGTTCAAAAGGTTAAGTTCGAGAGCAGCAGCAGCAGCAGCCGGCGGCGGCGGCGGAGGAGGAGCAGTCGGAGGAGGAGGAGGAGGGAAGGCGGGCGGATCGAGTGGCCAGGTCTGCGACACCGCGGACGGGCGGCTCCTGTTGCACTGGTCCCTGAGCCTGATTGTCAAGTCAAGAGAACCTTCCGTGCCCCTGCTTCCCCTCCCTCCTCCATCCCCCACCAACAACACCAGCACCTGTGCGGGGATGGTGGGAGGTGAGGAGGCCGCCCCACTACGATAATCACCTTCACATAACGTCGCTGTGTCAATAAACAGGAGGGTCGCCTTCCACAGAGGGCAGACCTGACCATCAGGAGGAGACGCAACAACGCCACAACGAGGGCTTCACATAACGACCGCTGCGTCATCACGCCCCCCGCCCGCCCGCCCGCCTCCCTCAACGATGCCTTATACACCACCACCACAGTGAGCCTCCTGCCTGGACACACCACCACCACCACCACAGTGAGCCTCCTGCCTGGACACACCACCACCACCACAGTGAGCCTCCTACCTGGACACACCACCACCACACCACAGTGAGCCTCCTGCCTGGACACACCACCACCACCACAGTGAGCCTCCTGCCTGGACACACCACCACCACCACAATGAGCCTCCCAGCTAGAAATACTCTCACACATTTACTCCATTAATTACTGCCATTATACACAACACTCTGAAGGTAATCTTGACAGGTCTTGTACACCCAGAGCCCTGGCTGGGTTGGGTCGTTGGTCGACCAAGCTGTTAGAGCAGCCACGGCCCACAGGCCCATGTAGCGTTCAGAGCCCGACCGGTGCAGAACACCTCGTATAGATCTGTGTACGACACTTGGATGTCTCTACTGTCCATCCTATGATGCTTCTGACGACCACAAAGTCTTGGGCTCAGGTGGTCTTCTGGCGTTTCCTCTCCCGTGAATACCGCACCTTTTGATCTGGATGGTAGCAGACCCGTGCATGGCTATCGTGCCAGTAGGAAGTTATCCCCGAGTTGGCAACGATGTCCTCTAGGATTTTCCAGGTATAAATGATGGTAATAACTCTTACGTCTGCGCTCCAGAGAACATAGCCTCAGTAATTTGAGCCGTCTTCAGTAATATAATTCTTTTACCACGTTCATATAAGCCGTAAAAGATTTCCAAGCGATTTCTAATTCTGCAATCCATTTCGCCCGCCCAGTAGGGAGACCTTAGAATACATCAATATTCTATTCGTGAGAGAATTAGCGCCTTGAAAATTACCATCACTGGTCCTCCTTCCATTGTTTTGAAGTCCGCAGGATCCATCCCACCATCCTTGTAAGAGGAAGCAACTGTTGCTTTGCTATGTTCGCTTGTGGTATGGTCCATAGACATCATTACTCCTGAGGTCCTTCACCTTATTCAGTTGATATGACATTGTCTGTCTCCATCCAGTATTATGTATTGATTTTGATGTCCTCGTTTCCCCCATGTAGGAGGAGATGACACTTATCTCCAGTGAAAAGTATGTTCTTCTCGGAGGCCCAGCAGACGACTTTATCTATGCCTCTATGTAGCCTTTAAGCGTCCTCATCTGACGAGATTTTCGTCCTTATTCATGTTTCATCTGCGGAGGATATGATGACGCTCAGACTCAAGTCCACATCATTGTCAGATACAAGAACACGAGAGGTGCCAGTACAGCACCTTGGGAAACTGAAGTTCTTTTTTCTAAAAAGTGAAGGCATCAGAAATGCCTGAATTACTTGTTGTGTCCCAGTTAAACAGTTGTATATCCACCTCTTAGTTGTTGTGTTTTCCTGTTATTCCTATCTTTCACAATGTCATGTACGATGATGACATGATTCTATGTGTCAAACGTTTTCGGCAAAGTCTGTGTATACCGCAGCAGCATCTTGTTTGCCCTCCAAAACCTCAACAATCGTCTGGCAGTCAAGCAACCGTGTCTACCTTACACCCCTCTGCTGATCATGCCACACGCAACGTCATGGAATCTGTCTTCATTGCTAATAGAAGAACTTTAATTAGTCCCCAGGCAATCTTAAAGCCCATTCTAGTATTAACCAAATCATTATGAGAGAATTGACGCAACACAAATATATAAAAAAAAAAGTTGTTCAAGAAAGTGTTCAAGACACACCCAGCTACCTAGGTCAACCACCACCACGTGACCCCCCCTTAATCACTCTCCCTTACAACAGTTATGGCCAGACAAAGCTGACAGAGCTTGGTCTATAAAGATTGGTGTTGGACGGCGGGACTCAAGTAGGACTTCAATAACTTTGTTAAGTACTGGCAGCACCTGATGATGAGGTGGGTTGTCTCCACGAAACATGTTGTGCTACATGGATAGAAAAATTACTTGTTAAATAAAATGGTATAAACTCCTACTGAAGTGCGATTTCATCTTCACCTCTCTCTCTCTCTCTCTCTCTCTCTCTCTCTCTCTCTCTCTCTCTCTCTCTCTCTCTCTCTCTCTCTGGGAAAACTGACCTACACACCGTGTCGACTCAAGACGTTGCCAAATTTCGGTGCTCAGTTTTCGGCACAATGCTATGTACAATGCGTCCCAGCAGTGCCCAGCACAACCTGTGGCAGACGTATACAAGCAATACGTCTGCAATACGACAAGCACTACGCGCAGGTCGCACTGGGTTACCAGACGTGGATAGAGTGGATCGAAGTGTGAACCTCCTCTGCACCTTCTGCATACGATGAGCCTCAGGAGGCATGAGAACCCAGTCGCTGATGGCGGGCAAAAGTCAACTCGAAGTCACGCTGGGGATCTCGCCTCTCCGGTGTGCGTCTGTCACACACATGGGGAGTAGGTATGTGATGACTCGCGTCTCCTCGTGAGAAAGGGTCACGTTAAGACGACAACCCTTGTCTAAACGGCTTGAAGGCCAGGTCATAATGGGACCGGGATAATGAGGTGAGGTGAGGTGAGGTGAGGTGTGGTGAGGTGAGGACGTGACACGAGGTAATCGCATGTCCAACCGAAGGTGACCAAGGGCCACACTCGCTGCTCAGGCTGTATTGTTTTACCTATAACCTCTCCACATTCTATACCTTAACTATCTCGTTCCTCTCCACATTCTATACATTACCTATCTCGTTTCAGAGTTGAACCAGTTTCAGCTTCATCCGAAGCAGCCACGAGGGCAAATCCTGAAGAGATTTAAGTCAGGGAAAAAGGACAGATATATGAGAGATGAGGTATTGGGTAAGTGAAGCCCTCTGAGGTGTACTCAGTATCTCTCACTCGTATCCTGTTAATATCATACGAATTGAACTACAAAAAACACATTGGAAATAAAACATATCATATATATTACGATGGTAAGCATAAGTTGCCGAGTGTAGGTAATAAGGAATGATGGGGTTACCTGGGTATACACGTTGCTTCTGTCTACTGTCTATCAAACATCAGATCCCACAGTGATACAACACCTGAGCGAAACTACGACCCTTAAGGACAACGGCCTCGTCTATGACCTGACCCAGATGCCTGGCCATCACACACCCCAAGGGTCGTTGCGTTTTGCTGCAGGATTGAGGACCACGAAGACGATCACCGTCCGCTAAGTCTACCCTTATCAAGGCCAGTTCAGAAGACGTGACCCTCAACATAAGTGCGGGTGGACGCCATAACCCAATCTTATAGATCCAAAATCACTTCGGAAAATACGTTTTTACAGCGTATTATGATCGACGTTGTGGTAAACAGGGAAGCCACTACAGAATGTGATGTTTTCATAATATCTACTTCGGTATGGATATGTCCGAGGGGCCGGGCATGAGGGAGCTATCTCGAACACTCTATATCCCTCGCGAGTCTTCCCGAAGACCGTCCTTCGGTTGAGGCAGTACGGGGGCCCGGCTGGTCGCGCTCAACACCCGCTGCTACGTGCTGGAACCTGCACTCCCCAGGGTTTTGCCGCTGGGAACCCCAGGCGTAAATAAACCCAACTCCACTGACTGGCTTTTCATGTGACGACCCTACCAGAGGATGAGGTACATGTGGGAGTTATACGCAGCCTGGCTGAACGCATAGGCTCACTACCCGAGGGTCTCAGCTTCTCTGTGGCGTTTCATCCAGGTACAGCCACACACACACACACACCCCGAGCTGCTGTGGTTTTCAATGCTCCAGACTCCATCGTGTACCAGAAGCCTTTGCTCAATTCCTGCCGACAATGATAATGGAGAATGTCTCTTTTTTTTTTATCTAGGACAGATGCTCCAGTCACGGAGACTGGCCCTCGTCAAGGCCAGGTCTTGAATAAAGCAAAGAAGGAAAAGCGGTAGTGGAAAGAGGCGAAAAATAGGTGTAGACGCGAAATAAGAAATAAGGGAAAAATCAGTCAAGTCCACTACTTTAGCGTTAGTGAGCGAGAAAATAAGGCAGTCCTGTAACTGAAGGTTTAAAATAACTTCAAGCTTCACTAGTCATTGAGGGAGGAAATAAAACAATGCTATAATGGAAGGTTTGAAATGCCTTCAGGCATCACTACAACATTGCTAAGTCAGGATGGCAGCAATGGAATAACTAGCTTCTTACTCATGTTCACCAGTGTCATGTTCAATACTCCAACTCTCCATGTCTTTTCCACCTTTACCTCTCCTCACACTCATCATATAATTTCATCTCCAAAACGACCTAAGTGTGGCGCAGGCTGGGGACCGTCGTAGTTCCTGGATGATGGGTCCTGGCATAACACGAACACCACTCTTGCAGCTGTCCCCCTTTTCTCTAACGCCGTCTCTTCCTATCATACCTTCCTCTGAACGTTAACTATGACAGTGTAGAAAACCTCACTGCACGTATTCTCAAGATTTCCATTTTCGCTTCCCAAAAACTGAATCTCGTGAAGCTTCTCGAGGAGAAAGCATATCAACAGCGATGGTGAAAATACATTACTTCTCCCTTGAAGTCCGTCTTTCCTTCCCATCCCAGGTTGAATCGCAAGGTCCTGAAACCATTATACTGACTGTGCCTATCGAACGCCAGTGAGATCTCTTAAAAACATCTGTAAATCCATTTTTCCCAAACTTTCCCGTCCTCATGACAACACACTTGTCCCTAAAAACAGACGAAAGTCACGATTTTCATTTCTTTCTTCGACACTAACCCCATCTACCTCATTCATTCTAAGACCATTATTGCACGGTTCACAGACCACTTCCGTTTCAAGAGAAGAGTAATGGAAAAGGGCAAGACAAGACGATACAGTCTTCATCGTGTCCAATCATACCGTGCCCCCGACTCCATGCTTATGTCTGTGTTTGCCTATCTATTTCGCCTCTGTCAATATGTCGCATTCACTGATTGGACCCATTCTTCCATTGCTCTACTCCACGTTTTCTAAAGCATTTGAATCGCTTCTCAATTCTCACTTTCTCAAAACGTTTTGAATCTCATAATCTTGTCTGTCGCCACCAGAAAGGTTTCATTGAGCTAGATCTACTGATCGTGTTTCCTGTTTGGGTCTTTCTCTCTTGTGGACATTGTGGAATCTGATGCCGCGGTCACTGGCATATCTGACTGGATCTGGCAGAAGTCTCCTGATTCGGTTTTCCCTCCCCCTCTGTTCCCCTTTGCTTTCTTCTTCCTAACTATCAGTGGTGTTCCTCAAGGTTCTCTTTTGTCTCCTCGCCTCTTTCTTCCTATTATGAACTGACTCCATCGTTCGGTCAACAAACCCGGCAGACCACAAAACTTTCCTTTCGTCTGCTATTCCATATTCCTCGTCGTACTTCCTCCTGTTTCTCTTTCTAAAATTCCTCTTGGGTTTATTTTCTAGAGAGATTGTTCTTCATTTCCTTAACTATATCATTCACATATCAAGGTAATCTTTAATATTCCTTGGAAACTTTATGATACTGAAGGTCTGAAAATTCTGTTCAGGTCTCGAGTATATTTCTCACAAGACTGAGCCTATCCCTGTGTGAGGCACTGCTCTCACACCTGAGGGAGAGGAGCGAGAACCTCTTCTTTTACCTACTCTCTCTCTCTCTCTCTCTCTCATATATCATCAGTGCACTTCTGCTCTCGATAGTGCCTGCTTACGTGCCTCCTCCAGTGGCTGGGGTCCCGCAGTGCCCCAGGGCGTACTGCCAGAACTCATATAGTGCGAGAGTTGGCAACTCGACGTTTGACCGAGCGACTCTCCTGTTTGCTTCTTACCTTCCACACCCGAGCTGTGAGACTACTGTACTTCATCTCCCACACTTGTAACACAACCTGTGTTCCCACACTGTGGGTCTATCATCGCCTTTACGTGCCACAGTCTCCCTTAGAAAATAACAAAGTCAAGTGGGATTCTAGAATGTGAAACAGGAGGAATTTGACTATAGATGATGTGTACATAATAGATATTCACCTGCGAATCAAGGGTTATGATGGAGGCACGACGGAGAATATGAAATAGCAGATGAGAGCAACGTTTCGTCGTCAGCCGGGATCGTCGGCCGAACGGTGAAGACATTTGATGATACGAAGAAAGAAGTGAGGAGACAAAAGAGGACCTTGAGAAACACTACAGGTAGTTAAGAAAAAGAAAGCAAAGGTTGGGGGAACGGAAGAGAGGGAAAAACCGAATCAATAATCTTTCTCACTATGACATGGCTACTTTTTGCCTTTGACATTGTTTAAGCTGTAGGATCATCCGGGGTTTGCTCCTTCGTTTGGACACATCATTACAGAGGAAGGTAAACAAATGACGCATGCGGGAGGAGCTTTCTTCAAATGAGTCGAGATCTCGACTGGAGTTCTGCGGGTTCACCATCAGCCAGTGCTGGAGGGAGGACCCTTCCCTTTTTATAAGCAAAAAGGAGAAAAAGAAAAAGTTACGGTGGTGTGCCGAGATCCCGGAGTCTTGGTGATTAGTGCCTCAACGCGGGGTTCATACGCGGCTCACACGAGATATGCGCACCAGACGGCTAGAGGAGAGAGGCACCATCAACCACCTCCCACATACGCGCAGGAGTGGACGTGTTCTTCTCAACTTACGCAGCCAAATTTAGACTATGTCACCATAATACTGGGCATCATTACTGGCCTTACATTACGGCACATGCATTGCATTGCGGTAAACCTAAAAACACGCGGTAAACTTTAAGAAAGACATTCAATAACTGACGACTTTTTTAATGTTAGCTAAGACGGCACGAGCAACTGAATGCCCTAATCAAAGGCCAACCCATTTACGCTATATACTGTATGTGTGTGTGTGTGTGTGTGTGTGTGTGTATCATCCTTAGAGATAGGTGAGAAAAAAATATTTCCCACGCATTCCCTGCGTGTCGTTGAAGGCGACTAAAAGGGGATGGAGCGGGGGGCTGGAAATCCTCCCCTCCTATTTTCAATTTTCCAAAAGAAGGAACAGAGAAGGGGGCCAAGTGAGGATATTCCCTCTAGGGCTCAGTCTCTATTCTTAACGCTACCTCGCTAACGCGGAAATGGTGATATATATATATATATATATATATATATATATATATATATATATATATATATATATATATATATATATATATATATCACATGGTGCCCTCCAACAGCAAGGATTCGAACCCCGCACCATTTTCGTGGTATAACCAACCACGTAATGTGCACATGATATTTGATATCAGCTATTTTCCACTAAACCCCAGAGACTCGATCCCCGCTCCATCTTTGTGTGGCGGCCAGGTAGCTTAATCTCCAGGCCAGGCTGAGCCTTAAAAGAGCATCTCCCCCGTTCACCAGTCGCTGATTCATGTATCTCGCTACATGATGCGTCACGCATAAAGCAGGTTCGAGGGTTCGATTCTCGGGGTATAGCGGTATATATATGTCAACTGACTTATGTTTCTCTCTTGTATCTCCCCTGATGATGTGATTATTACACGAAAGTGCACTTGGGAATTTATCGTGTTTCATATATACATATCGTTTACATCATATCATGTGTATATTACATGGTTGAGGTGCATATATACACACATTACAACATTGCCTATTGTGTCGTGGGCTCTAGGCCCTCCTTCGTGGCCATGGGTGTGAGGGGCAGCGTGTCCACCTCGTAAAGCCTGCGTGACGCATCATGCAGCCAGGTACGTGAATCACGAGAGAGTGACGCTCGAGGAGACACTGTGTGTTGACGCACACTGTGGCACGGGGGCGAGTCCACCTGCTGCCACACACATGGTCCGGAGATGATCTATCATCGGGGTACAGTGGTGAGTAGTACACACACACACACACACACACACACAAACACACACACACACATTTTATTTTCCAAAAGAAGGAACAGAGAAGGGGGCCAAGTGAGTATCTTCCCCCTAAGGCTCAGTCCTTTGTTCTTAACGCTGCCTCGCTAACGCGGGAAATGGCGAATATATATATATATATATATATATATATATATATATATATATATATATATATATATATATATATATATATATATATATATATATCATTTATTTTGCTTTGTCGCTGTCTCCCGCGTTAGCGAGGTAGCGCAACGAAACAGACGAAAGAATGGCCCAACCCACCCACATACACATGTATATACAAACACGTCCACACACGCAAATATACATACCTATACATCTCAACGTATACATATATATACACACACAGACATATACATATATACACATGGACATAATTCATACTGTCTGCCTTTATTCATTCCCATCGCCACCCCACCACACATGAAATAACAACCCCCTCCCCCCTCATGTGTGCGAGGTAGCGCTAGGAAAAGACAACAAAGGCCCCATTCGTTCACACTCAGTCTCTAGCTGTCATGTAATAATGCACCGAAACCACAGCTCCCTTTCCACATCCAGGCTCCACAGAACTTTCCATGGTTTACCCCACACGCTTCACATGCTCTGGTTCAATCCACTGACAGCACGTCGACCCCAGTATACCACATCGTTCCAATTCACTCTATTCCTTGCAAGCCTTTCACCCTCCTGCATGTTCAGGCCCCGATCACACAAAATCTTTTTCACTCCATCTTTCCACCTCCAATTTGGTCTCCCACTTCTCCTCGTTCCCTCCACCTCCGACACATATATCCTCTTTGTCAATCTTTCCTCACTCATTCTCTCCATGTGACCAAACCATTTCAAAACACCCTCTTCTGCTCTCTCAAGCACACACTTTTTTATTACCACACATCTCTCTTACCCTATCATTACTTACTCGATCAACCCACCTCACACCACATATTGTCCTCAAACATCTCATTTCCAGCACATCCACCCTCTTCCGCACAACTCTATCCATAGCCCACGCCTCGCAACCATACAACATTGTCGGAACCACTATTCCTTCAAACATACCCATTTTTGCCTTCCGAGATAATGTTCTCGACTTCCACACATTCTTCAAGGCTCCCAGAATTTTCGCCCCCTCCCCCACCCTATGATTCACTTCCGCTTCCATGGTTCCATTTGCTGCCAGATCCACTCCCAGATATCTAAAACACTTCACTTCCTCCAGTTTTTCTCCATTCAAAGCTCACCTCCCAATTGACTTGACCCTCAACCCTACTGTACCTAATAACTTTGCCCTTATTCACATTTACTCTCAACTTCTTCTTTCACACACTTTACCAAACTCAGTCACCAGCTTCTGCAGTTTCTCACATGAATCAGCCATCAGCGCTGTATCATCAGCGAACAACAACTGACTCACTTCCCAAGCTCTCTCATCCACAACAGACTGCATACTTGCCCCTCTTTCCAAAACGCTTGCATTCACCTCCCTAACAACCCCATCCATAAACAAATTAAACAACTATGGAGACATCACACACCCTTGCCGCAAACCTACATTCACTAAGAACCAATCACTTTCCTCTCTTCCTACACGTACACATGCCTTACATCCTCGATAAAAACTTTTCACTGCTTCTAACAACTTGCCTCCCACACCATATATTCTTAATACCTTCCACAGAGCATCTCTATCAACTCTATCATATACCTTCTCCAGATCCATAAATGCTACATACAAATCCATTTGCTTATATATATATATATATATATATATATATATATCCAACCCCCCCCATACACATGTACATACACACGTCCACACACACAAATATACATACCTACACAGCTTTCCATGGTTTACCCCGGACGCTTCACATGCCTTGATTCAATCCACTGACAGCACGTCAACCCCTGTATACCACATCGCTCCAATTCACTCTATTCCTTGCCCTCCTTTCACCCTCCTGCATGTTCAGGCCCCGATCACACAAAATCTTTTTCACTCCATCTTTCCACCTCCAATTTGGTCTCCCTCTTCTCCTCGTTCCCTCCACCTCCGACACATATATCCTCTTGGTCAATCTTTCCTCACTCATTCTCTCCATGTGCCCAAACCATTTTAAAACACCCTCTTCTGCTCTCTCAACCACGCTCTTTTTATTTCCACACATCTCTCTTACCCTTACGTTACTTACTCGATCAAACCACCTCACACCACACATTGTCCTCAAACATCTCATTTCCAGCACATCCATCCTCCTGCGCACAACTCTATCCATAGCCCACGCCTCGCAACCATACAACATTGTTGGAACTACTATTCCTTCAAACATACCCATTTTTGCTTTCCGGGATAATGTTCTCGACTTCCACACATTTTTCAAGGCTCCCAAAATTTTCGCCCCCTCCCCCACCCTATATATATATATATATATATATATATATATATATATATATATAAGGTCACCAAGCTTCTGATGGAGGCAAGAACAGGTTGGTGAGGAGGGAAGCAGCAGACAACGTTGTGGGTGAGGAGGTGCCAGTGTCTGGAGCACCCGTGTGTGATGGGGAGGACCACCAACTGTGGTTGCACACTCACTGCCGTGTGGCGTCACACGGAAACTCGAAGAGGAGGAGGACAGTCTTGGCAGGGGCGTGGTGTATAGGGCACTTCGTGGTTCCCATAGGTGGACGACGATGTGTTGCTAACGACGCCAGTTTGGGGTGGCCTACCAGACAGACACAGACGACGGAATGAGGGTAACCTACCAGACAGACACAGACGACGGAATGAGGGTAATAAGACACAGTTTACGAGTGATGACCAGGAGAATGGAAAGCTTCACTTCCTAGGAACAGTAATCCAGAGGCCCCTGAGGACTTTTGGTATATACGAAGCCTGACCAAAGAAACGTTTTCGTCCATCGACTTCCAGTGCAAGGCGATTGGACAAATGCAGGTGTTATCACTGGGGTCTTTCTCAGGGGCCTTCAAGAATATGCAGCGAAGAGCGCCTGGAAGAGGAGATGCATTATGCAACAGAAGCGTTTCTGAGCCGGGCCAACCCAAGGGTCAGTTCATCAAACTTCAAAACAAAGCCTGAAGAACAAGGGAGAGGAAAGTGCTGGGCAGCAACGATCGAAGCGAATGTTTTGGCAAGAAACAACTTCCTAGTTGTGCCTACGTCGCAAAAGGCGAAAGTCACTGCCAATTTCTCGACTGTGAACGGAGAACATTGCTACATCATTTGGAAAATAGATCATGAATCTTAGAAGGCAGAAACCAAGTGGACAACACCAGTAAGGCAAGTGTGGTTTACAAAATCCCGTGTAGCGGATGCCAACAAACGTATTTCGGTGAAACAGCGAGTAGGTTTGGAAAGAAAAGTGACATAATAAAGAAGTATGGAACCAGAAACCGTCACATGCTCCCGTTGTAAACGTGGATGAGAAGGGTCATCTACCCAAGCGGGACGGATCCCTGATGTTGTAACATGAGCTAGAGGCGAGTGCAAGGGAGGCTCCAGAAGCAGCGCACATACGAGGTAAGTTAGCTGGGCGGAGATTCGAGGTCATACGTGAGCGATCGACAAGAATGGCGGAGAACGAAAACCAAATGGGCAGGAGGTCAGCCAGAGGAGGAACGACGGATGTAAATAAGTTTCTTGTTTCCCTGTTGGGGAAGACCTTGTGTCGAAACGTTCAAAATAAAGTTGCTGTTCCAACTTTGTTTCTCCATACTAGAACTGGTTCTTTGTCTTACGTCAAAGTTTACACGAAGCACTTTCATTAAACCCTCACTTCATCATAGTAAAACTGTATTCATACACATAAACAACATGTTATCTTGTAAAGATAGTTATTGAGGACATCTAAGATAACCTTCCATCGCAGGTGTTACACACGGGAAATTCCTTACGTAACTGACCAGGAAGTGAAGGAAAATTCCTGCAGCACAAGAACGAGGTGGGAATTTCAGTCTTGACAAATGTTTTGACCCTGACACGTGTCAGGCATTAAATTCCAGACACCTGCATGTTTCTTGTCCTCTGCTAACCGTACTCTCCTATGAAGAGAAAATCAGTTTTGAAATCATGGAACGTCATGTCTTCCAATGGGGGACTACTGAGGTCA